>NW_027420623.1:0-29264 GCF_009905375.1 Apium graveolens | reverse complement strand
ATTAATTCTCCATTAATTAATTAAATCATATAATTTAATTAAGAAAATAAATTATATCTGCAAGGATTAATTTATTGATTAATTGAATTAAATTGATTAATTAATTAGAATTAATATCAAGGATTTCAGAATATTAATTGATTAAAATCTGTGATAATTCTAAAAAGACAACTGATTGTACTAGTATGACAATCGGTATGACAATTGATAGTCATACCGAATGTCTTGCAAATTCAGTTGATTGTTTTAATAGAATTTTCAAATAGATTAAAATCAATTAAGTATTCAGAAAAACAATTTCAATTGTACTACAATGACAATCGGTATGACAATCAATAGTCATACCGAAAGTCTTGCTAGTTCATTTTAATTGTCTTCCTAGCTCTAATAGATTGTCTCACCGAAAGTCATTCAAGCTTAAATGGATTGTCACACCAGTTCTCAACAACTTCGGCTGTGATTATTTAAAAAGAAGCAGAAGACATCATCTATTTTTTCTTAGCAAAAAAAACAGAGCAGCTAATATACAGAACGAGAAAATTATAGCAGAACCAAAGAGAAAATATTTCATCCTTTCTTCTGTTTATTCAAGATCATAATTTCTAGATTGTAATGTTAAATCTAATCAACTAGAAATACTTATCTTGTTCTTGTATATCAATCTAGCGGATTAAAATCCCTAGAACTTAATCTCAAATCGCTTTTTAGCATTTGATCTTTTAATTACAAAAATAGAAAAAGTTCATGTCGAATTTATTCTAAATTTGTAATAATTGATTTGAGATTAATCCCTTGTAATCGATACCGTAGTTGTAACACCTTTCAAGTTTAATAAAAGTTTTATTTAACTTGAATTTTGTTTCACAATTTTATTCCGCATTTTATTCGACGAAACGGTATTGTTTGCATTCAACCCCCCCTTCTACAAACAAATTGGGACCTAACAACTAGTATACTGCTCAAGCAATCGTCAAGGACATGGTATGGCACTCTAACTGCAGTTACAATTTTATATGAATAAGTAGAGTCGTCATATTTATAACTATCTTATCACTAAGCACAATCATATTGTTTTATATGTGCAGTGGTATATTAATTATGCAACATAACAATTAGTATCTAAAGTACTTGACAAGTATCGGTCAATGATATCTTGTTAACATTATGTTGCAGATATTTGTAAGCTTTTGACATGAATGAGAATTACTTAGACTTTACCCTAAGTGATCAATGTTTTATCAAAAACTCATTCATATTGAAAAACAAAAATTAAACTTCTTTCTACATTAGTGATTTCTTATTTCATGTAAAATCTTTTGAAATCACTATTGTAAATCATTTTCTCTCTATTACCATATATTCTGTGTCACACCCCCAACTTAAATAGCAAAATAGTTATAGTTATTACATCATTTTAATGAGTACTACACAACCAAAATCCAAGATCTTACAGTTTAGGGTTTGGAACAGCCCAACACTATCAACTATTACATCTGATTACAAATACCGAGTCCTCACACAGCTATTATTACTTATTCTACCTGGGCTCGAACATAAGCATCCGCATCACAGGTCTTACGGGCAGTCTGCTTGAATCTAACCATGGCTGCTAGCTGTAATATCAGGGTAAAGCAAGAAGTGAGCCAAAAGCTCAACAAGTGCTAACAATACAACGCAAAGCATAAATCGAGATATACCTTTAGGAATGACAATGGAATGACATAATCAATGATAATCGAGAGATAAATCTTATGTGAGTTGGCATCATTTTGCTTGCATCAAAACAAATTTTAAAACCATTCTTAATCAAAATCATTTTATGACGCTACGGATTACAGCCGGTGATCAGCCGCGAAGTAATCCCGAACCTCGCTGGGTTCTAAAACATTATTGGGAATCCCTAGGCAACTTTTAAGCCTAATATAAGTGTGGAAAGGACTCGCGTCTCAGTCCAGATCCACCATTCAAGAAAACATTTGTCCCCCTTTGGGACTGAAAAATCCATGTTTTAATCATTTTAAAAACTGATGCCGATTATGACAAAATTTCTTTCGACTGTAATTATTTTTATCAAGGGATTATAGATCAACTTGAAACACTGGAAATATGACTCTAAATCTCAGGGCCTGATCTACTAGACTTTACTATATTAGGGTAGTTGAGAGGTTTCCATAAACAAGAACTTAGACAAGGAAATTAAGCCAGGCTATTGGATAAGATGAAAGAGTAATGCCAAACTAGACTTAAAGCAACAGTTGTAGACAAGATATAGGTATTAGAACATCAAAGATAGGCATCACTGGTTCCAATAGGATAAAGGTGTTAAAATATAAAGAAGGCGATCATCAGCTCAGTATATAACAGGGTGTCAAGCTTTAGGGTAAGGATAGGGTTATCAAACAATCATGAATGTATTTAAGAAATGATTGGCTTTTAGGTATCAAAATAAAGTTTCTATCGAGGCTATTTCAAGAGTTGAATCAAGCATCAGGGTGCAACATCAAGATTTCTCAGGGATCAGTAGCATGATAAACAAAAGGATCAATAAGATATTATAACGCATCTCTAATTTATCATGGCATTAAACTATCATAAAAGACTTTTGAACTACTTGCAATATGTACTCGAGGGTTCATGGCATTTCTATGTAACTCAAAGATAAACAAAAGATACTCTTGATTTAAATATATCAAAATGACTCAGGATAATTGCATCGATATATATATGAACTGTTTACAGTAAATGCGAAGGTCAAGTTGAATCACTTGCCTTGAGATAGACTGGTCTGGTCTGACTGGTAGGAGCAACAACTGGAGCTTCACTCGACTTTTATGGCAAGTTTTCCCTCGTCTCGAGATCCTACATAATAATAATAATCCTCATTATAATATATTCTTTCCATCTTAACCTATTTACAACCCGAAATTAAACATGGATGGCACTTAGGCCTATACGCACTTAATTCATATCCACCTTTATATTTTCAAATGTACACATGTAACCACATAATCACATATCGTATATTAATACCAAATAACATCATATACACCATAATGCCACACTAGGCTTGGATGATCTCGACTCACCACTCAAGTTACTTGGTCGCTAACTAAACGAAGTCTTCGAATTTGGGCTTCCTAACTCAATGTGCCTTTCCTAAATTATCCAAAACCTATTGACCCTCACTTGTGCCTTTTGTTCTACTGACCTTATACTATCTTACAACTATGGTGGTCGACCTAATACTCACTTCTAAGTGTCCTAAAACTATGCGATAAGTGAAAGTGCTCACTGGTGCAAATTTCAGAATGGTAACTAAGGTTTCTTGAGTGCATTAGACACTCTTAAACTACAAGTTTTTCTTCAAAATTTTTACACAAGACTTTCCTGACCTAAGGGCATCTCACAAGCTTGATGTGGCTCAAAGGCCTGGCTTGGGCCTTCTTGGGCCTAAGCTAAAAGTCCAAGGTTCCCCTGTTTTTTTTCTGGGCAGAAAATGCCCTGACTTGAATTAACTTGTGACACGTGGTTCTAGCTCATATCCTATGAACTATGGTTGGAAAAACTTCTCTGACACACCCTCTAACTAAGGCCCAATTGGGCCTAATGAGGGCCTACCCATGACATGGCCAAATCTCCCTATTTCTAAGTTGTAACAAAACTGTCCCCTGCTGGACAGATTTTGTTATTCTACTTGTGCACCTAACCAAATGACATGCAAACCTCCAATCAACTCCTAAAACCTATTATATATTCCACATACTAACTTCTGGTGGCTTGGGCCTCAAAGTGCACATCAATGACATGGTCAAAACTCACTCTAAACCTCAGGGTACTAAACTGATTTTTCTGCAGAAACTATAACTCTCATTTTCCAAGGTTTGACTTGACAAACCCAATTAACAACAACTAAATACTTAAACCAAGACCTATACTTGGTATTCTACTGAACTAACTCCCTTTTTCTCAAAATAACCTTGGTGAGATCATCCTTACCTAAGGTGCAACTATGGCAAAACGAAAGAGACTACTCTTAACAAATCGCAAATCTTCATGCTTTTGAAACAACAAGATATATATTTTTATAAAAGATAACCACAATTTATTACCATGCAACAAGAAGCATAAATCAATATTATCACATTATTCCTACTGAAATTAAGGCTCACTAACAAAATCTTTTCCAAATGATCAAAATCTTACAACAAACTAAGAGAATTCCACATGCATGCATGCCTTCGGGTTTTTCAAACCAAACAACATATTTTCTACATATATTCCATCTTAAAATTGACATGCAAGCCTAGCATAAGGTATACCTAGATGATCACTTAGCATGCAAGGAGTTTTATCAAATTTTCACCACAAAATTCAAGTCATTATCACATAAACATGCAAAAATTGAACAAAACAACAAGAATGATTTCAAGGACCATTCATTCGGCTCCCATATGGTCATGGCCGAATGAAATGGATGGAAATGGCCATTAAATCATCAAGAGTTTCCTTCTCAAGACTTGGCACTTATCCATTCATTGTAGTCCTCTCAAAAACAACCTTAAATCCATAAGAATCAAGATTGTATTTTGAGTTTCACTAAAACCTTTACATGCAACCCTTAAACTTAAACTTTCTACTCAAAACTCTTTGAAATATGAATGATCATGGTATGGGAGATAACATTTACTTGTATAAAGAGTAGAAGCTTGGTGGAGAAATGAAAAAAAATGGGGAGGGGTGGTTCTCGGCTAAAGGCCGAGAGTGAGAGAGAGAGAGCCGAGAGTGAGGGAGGAGGAGGGAGAGAAGAGTGAGTGTGGTGTGGGTGATGAGTAAAAATGATCATGACTTTGCTTGTCTTATGGTTTTTGTATTGGCAAAAGTGAGTGGAATTAGGAATTGACATGATTAGCCTTCCACTTGAACTTGGTTGAATTTGCATGCAAGGGTAAAGAAGGTATTTGGCTAGGAAATAAGAGTTAGTGGGGTGGTTATTGACTCTTTAGCCCTTTTGGAATGTATGGAAGGAATTTGCATGCAAGGATAACTATGGAATTTGCTAATTATATTTATAAAGATTTATTTTTATAAAATAAAACACAAGTTCAAAAATTATAAAATTTATACCATAAAATAACTTGGATTTTTAGAGATTTTATAAAGTCACTTTCAAAATTTGTGAACAAAATATCTTTTAAAAGAAAATTTCTCCAAGGCTTAGAATATTCCTTATAAATCAAAAGTAAAGGAAATAATTAAAATTTTGCTTTGAAAAAAAAAAAAAATCATGTATTACACATAAAAATTTTATAATGCAGAAATTCTCGCTTACACAATCGTACAATAATTGAACATATTTTTATTCGGCTTTAATATTATACCAAATCCACAATTAATATTACACGAAAATGCCGGTCGTAACATCCTCTCCCCCTTAAGGGATTCTGCCCCCAGAATCTAAGAGAACAGATGAGGATACCGGGAACGCATATCAGACTCTAACTCCCAAGTCGACTCTTCGACCTTAGGGTTCCTCCAAAGTACTTTCACTAACTTTACTGATTTATTTCTAAGACTCTTTACTTGCCAGTCGAGTACTTTAACCGGTTGCTCCACAAATGACAGGTCTGCCTGAATTTCTACAGGTTCATATTCTATCACATGGCTAGCGTCAGGATTGTACTTCTTAAGCAACGACACATGGAACACATTATGCACATGCTGATACTGAGGTGGTAAGGCCAACTCGTAGGCCACCTTTCCTACTTGACTCAAAATCTCAAAAGGACCTACGTATCTAGGTGCTAACTTTCCTTTCTTGCCAAATCTTATCAACCCTTTCCTAGGTGACACTTTTAGCAACACAGCTTCGCCAATTTGGAATTGAACATCCTTACGCGCTGGATCCGCATACTTCCTCTGTCTATCTTGAGCAGCAAGCAACCTTTTCTGAATTAACTTGACTGAGTTATGCAACTGTTGTACCAATTCTGAGCCGAGAATTCTTCCTTCTCCTACTTCATCCCAACTTGTTGGTGATCTACATTTTCGCCCGTACAAAGCTTCATATGGTGGCATGCCGATACTGGAATGATAGCTGTTGTTATATGAAAATTCAATTAATGGCAGGTGGTCGTCCCAACTTCCAGCAAAATCGATTGCACAACTGCGCAACATGTCTTCAATTGTTTGAATTGTTCTTTCACTCTGGCCATCAGTCTGCGGGTGATACGCCGTGCTCATATTCAACTTCGTGCCAAGACATTCCTGGAATTGCTTCCAGAATCTTGAGTTAAATCGGGGATCTCTGTCTGAAACTATTGATACAGGTACTCCATGCCTTAATACGATTTCGTGCACATACAGATGAACCAACTTGTCCAGTGACGACTTCTCATTTATTGGAAGGAAATGCGCCGACTTCGTAAGACGATCAATTATAACCCATATTGCGTCATGTCCGGATTTTGTTCGCGGTAGTCCTACTATAAAGTCCATAGCGATATTTTCCCATTTCCATTCTGGAATCTTCAGGGGCTGAATTAACCCGCTTGGTCGTTGATGTTCTGCCTTTACTTTCTGACAAGTATAGCACTTCGCAACCCATTCTGCCACGTCTCGCTTCATATTTGGCCACCAAAAGTTCTTCTTTAAGTCTTGATACATCTTGGTGCTTCCCGGGTGGATTGAGAATTTCGAATGGTGGGCTTCATGGAGGATCTCATTCTTTAATTCAGATACATGGGGAATCCATATTCTGGATGAAAACCTTAGTATTCCTTGCTCATCCCTTTTAGTATTAATCTCTTCTCCAGATAACTGATTTTTCTCTTTTTCCATTACTTCCTCTTGATACTTCTTTATCTTTTCCAGTAGTATTGGCTGAAAGGTCATTGCATGACAAACTTCTTTGACTTCCCCATAAGCACAAAGTTCCAATTCAAATTTTCCGATTTCTTCAGATAACTCTTTTGATGTTATCATTGCATTCAATCTTTCCTTCCGACTCAGCGCATCGGCCACTACGTTCGCCTTTCCAGGATGGTAATTTATCGAACAGTCATAGTCCTTAATCAATTCCAGCCATCTCCTCTGCCTCATATTGAGCTCTTTCTGAGTAAAAATGTATTTTAAACTCTTGTGATCCGTGTAGATTTCACACTTTTCTCCATAGAGATAGTGTCTCCAAATCTTGAGTGCGAATACTATGGCGGCTAGTTCCAAGTCATGCGTCGGATACTTTAACTCGTGCGGCTTCAACTGTCTTGACGCATATGCTATTACCTTACTGTGTTGCATCAACACACAACCCAAACCCTTATGTGAAGCGTCGCTGAATATTACAAAATTCCCTTGATCATCTGGAAGTACTAACACCGGCGCTGTTACCAACTTCTGTTTTAACTCTTGAAAGCTACTTTCACATTCTGCACTCCATTCAAACCTTTGATTCTTTCTGGTTAACTTGGTCAATGGCGTGGCGATCTTCGAGAAATCCTTGACGAATCTTCTATAGTATCCGGCCAATCCTAGAAAACTTCGCACTTCCGTAGGAGTCCTTGGCCTCTCCCAACTCATAACTGCATCAATCTTCGCCGGATCCACTTTAATTCCATCATTTCCAATAACATGCCCCAAA
Source organism: Apium graveolens (assembly GCF_009905375.1). Classification (NCBI taxonomy): domain Eukaryota; kingdom Viridiplantae; phylum Streptophyta; class Magnoliopsida; order Apiales; family Apiaceae; genus Apium; species Apium graveolens. The sequence continues at coordinate 21,628 of NW_027420623.1, read as the reverse complement.
AATTGAACTTCCTTTAACCAAAACTCACATTTGGTAAACTTGGCATACAACTTCTCTTGTCGGAGTATCTCCAAGGCTATCCAGAGATGCTGCATATGTTCTTCTTCCGATTTAGAATAAATAAGGATGTCATCAATAAATACCACGACAAATTTATCCAAATACTTCTTAAATACCCGATTCATCAGATCCATGAATGCGGCCGGGGCGTTGGTCAATCCAAACGGCATTACTAGGAATTCATAATGCCCATATCTGGTCCTAAATGCGGTCTTGGGAATATCTTCTTCCTTGATCTTTAATTGATGGTATCCCGATCTCAAGTCAATCTTCGAAAAACATTTTGCTCCCTTTAACTGATCAAAAAGGTCATCTATCCTTGGTAGCGGGTAGCGGTTCTTGATCGTTACTTTATTCAACTCCCGGTAATCTATGCATAGACGCATACTCCCATCTTTCTTCTTCACAAAGAGAACAGGTGCTCCCCATGGCGACGTACTTGGTCGTATCACTCCCTTATCCAATAATTCTTGTAGCTGGCTCGCCAACTCTTTCATTTCTGCTGGTGCCATCCTATACGGAGCCTTTGAAACTGGTTCCGTGCCTGGAGCAAGGTTGATCTCGAACTCAATTTGTCGATCTGGTGGTAAGCCTGGTAGTTCGTCGGGAAACACATCGGGGAACTCATTAACTACAGGAATATCTTCCATGCTGGGGCTGCCTCTCTCTGAATCCACTACATATGCTAGGAACGACTCACAACCTTTTCTAAGTAACTTCTTAGCCTGAATAATTGTAAGAAATAGTCGCTCTTGCCTCTGTCCCTTAAATACTACCTTCTCTCCACTCTTCGTCTTTAAATTCACTCTCTTGGTCTTACAATTTATCTGCGCGCTATTCTCTCCTAACCAATCCATTCCTAAGATTATATCAAATTCTCCCAGCTTGAAGAGTATCAAGTCGGCCGAGAACTTATATCCTGAAATATCAATCTCACATTTTGGACAAAATCGATTCACAGGAATCTTCTCTTGGTTCGCAATTACCACATTTACTACCTCACTCATAACCGTTTTATCACATTGGATCTTATCAACAAAAGATTCTGATATGAAGGATCTTGTGGCTCCCGAATCAATCAATACTTTGGCTTTGACATTATTGAGTAAAAGTGTACCTGCTATCACCTCAGAATTCTGAACAGCATCTTTCATCTTTAGATCAAATGTCCTTGCTGTTGCTTGCGGGGTTGGTGCGGGTGGTGGAGGTAATGCCAATACCTCAGCTGGCACGCTTGCACTGGTTCTTGCCACGTTCATCAGAGCTCTGACTGGTCCTGTTGCCTTACATTCCCTAGCCATGTGTCCAGTCTTCCCACATTTGTAGCACGTAACTCCTGGCTTCGGCATCTTGCACTCATTTGCCAAATGTCCCTTCTGATTGCACCTATAACAGGTCATACTCAGCTTATTGCATACTCCGGGGTGCCTTCTTCCACAGTGCTTGCATTCTGGCCTCTGGAACCTGTTTTCTCCAACTTGCCCTTGGTTTGCCTGATTGTTCCCTTTTGATTCTTGCCTTTTGCCCAAATTTCCTTTCCTTTGAAAATTTCCGCCCTTCTGGAAACCAATCCTCTTTACATTCCGATCTTGCGAACTTCCAGCTTCAGACTTTTCTCCATAAAATGGAACCTTCCTCTTCTTGTTATCCCTCTCTTTCCTTGACTGCATCCCATTATTCTCAATCAGAGCAGCTTTCTGTACTACTCCCGCATAAGTCTCAAGTTCAAACATAGCCACCCTATCTCTGATCCAAGGCTCCAATCCTTGTTGAAATTTCTTTGCTTTTTCTTCCTCAGTGCTGGTATACTTTGTCACAAACCTTGACAACTCAGTGAACTTCTTCTCATATTCCAGTACAGTCATGTTCCCTTGTTTTAACTCAAGAAATTTTAGCTCCATCTGATTCTGCATGTACTTAGGGTAATACTTGTCCAGAAATAACTTCTTAAATCTTTCCCAAGAAATCTGCTGAGTGACTTCCATAACTTTTACTGATTCCCACCAATAAATGACTTCTCCCTTCAAGAAGTAAGTGGCATACAGCGTCTTCTGATCGTCCCCTAACTGTACCAACTCAAAAGCCCTTTCCATCTCCTTGATCCATGTGTTTGCTATCACTGGATCAGTGGTATCCTGAAATACAGGTGGATTCACATTCTGAAAAGCCTTGAAAGTGACAATTTGTCTTGGTGGTACTGGTGGTTCAGGTGGTTGATATGGCTCACGGTTATCTTGGTTTTCAATTCGTTGTTGAAGAGTTAATTGTTGTTGAGCTATAGCATTGGTTTGCTGTTGCAAGGTTTCCAGTAGTTGAAGAATATTTGGGTCTGTGGTGAAGGTGGTTGTTGGATTCTTCTTTTTGGGAGGCATGATCCTGAAATAAGAGTTGTGTTATAACAAATATGAATGATAAAATGATTCGAGGGTATCGCATGGCATTCTTGTTTACATATGGGGTCACGTTTCCAAATTAAGCAGATATGATGATAAAAACATAAAATAACAGTTGAGAGCAAATGGAACAATAGCACATAATTATTGAAATTTTAAAGGTCACAGTACATAGGATTGGGACATAGTCTGATTCTAGAAATAACAGGCTTATTTAAAGGAAAGACAGAAGCAACTGGGGATTCCTTAGAGTTTGATAGTACAACAACATGAAAGGTAAATGGAAAGAACTAAGGCTCCACTCCATCTGAACGGGGCTTGGTAGACTTTTCCTCTCGAAGTGTCTTCACAATGCTCTGGAGCTCATCCGCCACCATCTGAATGACATACTGGCTGGTACGGTCCCGGTGCGCTGGCATCTCTTCAAGCTTAGTGTTGACGTACCCAACCAAGGTCTCAAGTCTCGCAATCATCTGCTCCTTGGGCTTCCCTTCGTAGTTTCGACTGTCCGGATACACGTTCTTCAGTCGGTCTATCAGTCGGTCGTACTTGCCCTGAAGCATGTCGAACTCGCGCCTCAACTCAGCATACACGGAGAAAGCAATAGTGTCGTCCGACCCAGAGGATGACGAGGAATGCGCCCTTTGCTGACAACCAATAAGAGGAGTATTAATAATAATTTACTTTACCTACTCTCTCGCATAGTATCTATAACCTACTCACAAGTCCTATAACCTATTTGGGCTGTCCAGGGACTCTAAACCGTAGCTCTGATACCAAAACCTGTCACACCCCCAACTTAAATAGCAAAATAGTTATAGTTATTACATCATTTTAATGAGTACTACACAACCAAAATCCAAGATCTTACAGTTTAGGGTTTGGAACAGCCCAACACTATCAACTATTACATCTGATTACAAATACCGAGTCCTCACACAGCTATTATTACTTATTCTACCTGGGCTCGAACATAAGCATCCGCATCACAGGTCTTACGGGCAGTCTGCTTGAATCTAACCATGGCTGCTAGCTGTAATATCAGGGTAAAGCAAGAAGTGAGCCAAAAGCTCAACAAGTGCTAACAATACAACGCAAAGCATAAATCGAGATATACCTTTAGGAATGACAATGGAATGACATAATCAATGATAATCGAGAGATAAATCTTATGTGAGTTGGCATCATTTTGCTTGCATCAAAACAAATTTTAAAACCATTCTTAATCAAAATCATTTTATGACGCTACGGATTACAGCCGGTGATCAGCCGCGAAGTAATCCCGAACCTCGCTGGGTTCTAAAACATTATTGGGAATCCCTAGGCAACTTTTAAGCCTAATATAAGTGTGGAAAGGACTCGCGTCTCAGTCCAGATCCACCATTCAAGAAAACATTTGTCCCCCTTTGGGACTGAAAAATCCACGTTTTAATCATTTTAAAAACTGATGCCGATTTATGACAAAATTTCTTTCGACTGTAATTATTTTTATCAAGGGATTATAGATCAACTTGAAACACTGGAAATATGACTCTAAATCTCAGGGCCATGATCTACTAGACTTTACTATATTAGGGTAGTTGAGAGGTTTCCATAAACAAGAACTTAGACAAGGAAATTAAGCCAGGCTATTGGATAAGATGAAAGAGTAATGCCAAACTAGACTTAAAGCAACAGTTGTAGACAAGATATAGGTATTAGAACATCAAAAGATAGGCATCACTGGTTCCAATAGGATAAAGGTGTTAAAATATAAAGAAGGCGATCATCAGCTCAGTATATAACAGGGTGTCAAGCTTTAGGGTAAGGATAGGGTTATCAAACAATCATGAATGTATTTAAGAAATGATTGGCTTTTAGGTATCAAAATAAAGTTTCTATCGAGGCTATTTCAAGAGTTGAATCAAAGCATCAGGGTGCAACATCAAGATTTCTCAGGGATCAGTAGCATGATAAACAAAAGGATCAATAAGATATTATAACGCATCTCTAATTTATCATGGCATTAAACTATCATAAAAGACTTTTGAACTACTTGCAATATGTACTCGAGGGTTCATGGCATTTCTATGTAACTCAAAGATAAACAAAAGATACTCTTGATTTAAATATATCAAAATGACTCAGGATAATTGCATCGATATATATATGAACTGTTTACAGTAAATGCGAAGGTCAAGTTGAATCACTTGCCTTGAGATAGACTGGTCTGGTCTGACTGGTAGGAGCAACAACTGGAGCTTCACTCGACTTTTATGGCAAGTTTTCCCTCGTCTCGAGATCCTACATAATAATAATAATCCTCATTATAATATATTCTTTCCATCTTAACCTATTTACAACCCGAAATTAAACATGGATGGCACTTAGGCCTATACGCACTTAATTCATATCCACCTTTATATTTTCAAATGTACACATGTAACCACATAATCACATATCGTATATTAATACCAAATAACATCATATACACCATAATGCCACACTAGGCTTGGATGATCTCGACTCACCACTCAAGTTACTTGGTCGCTAACTAAACGAAGTCTTCGAATTTGGGCTTCCTAACTCAATGTGCCTTTCCTAAATTATCCAAAACCTATTGACCCTCACTTGTGCCTTTTGTTCTACTGACCTTATACTATCTTACAACTATGGTGGTCGACCTAATACTCACTTCTAAGTGTCCTAAAACTATGCGATAAGTGAAAGTGCTCACTGGTGCAAATTTCAGAATGGTAACTAAGGTTTCTTGAGTGCATTAGACACTCTTAAACTACAAGTTTTTCTTCAAAATTTTTACACAAGACTTTCCTGACCTAAGGGCATCTCACAAGCTTGATGTGGCTCAAAGGCCTGGCTTGGGCCTTCTTGGGCCTAAGCTAAAAGTCCAAGGTTCCCCTGTTTTTTTTCTGGGCAGAAAATGCCCTGACTTGAATTAACTTGTGACACGTGGTTCTAGCTCATATCCTATGAACTATGGTTGGAAAAACTTCTCTGACACACCCTCTAACTAAGGCCCAATTGGGCCTAATGAGGGCCTACCCATGACATGGCCAAATCTCCCTATTTCTAAGTTGTAACAAAACTGTCCCCTGCTGGACAGATTTTGTTATTCTACTTGTGCACCTAACCAAATGACATGCAAACCTCCAATCAACTCCTAAAACCTATTATATATTCCACATACTAACTTCTGGTGGCTTGGGCCTCAAAGTGCACATCAATGACATGGTCAAAACTCACTCTAAACCTCAGGGTACTAAACTGATTTTTCTGCAGAAACTATAACTCTCATTTTCCAAGGTTTTGACTTGACAAACCCAATTAACAACAACTAAATACTTAAACCAAGACCTATACTTGGTATTCTACTGAACTAACTCCCTTTTTCTCAAAATAACCTTGGTGAGATCATCCTTACCTAAGGTGCAACTATGGCAAAACGAAAGAGACTACTCTTAACAAATCGCAAATCTTCATGCTTTTGAAACAACAAGATATATATTTTTATAAAAGATAACCACAATTTATTACCATGCAACAAGAAGCATAAATCAATATTATCACATTATTCCTACTGAAATTAAGGCTCACTAACAAAATCTTTTCCAAATGATCAAAATCTTACAACAAACTAAGAGAATTCCACATGCATGCATGCCTTCGGGTTTTTCAAACCAAACAACATATTTTCTACATATATTCCATCTTAAAATTGACATGCAAGCCTAGCATAAGGTATACCTAGATGATCACTTAGCATGCAAGGAGTTTTATCAAATTTTCACCACAAAATTCAAGTCATTATCACATAAACATGCAAAAATTGAACAAAACAACAAGAATGATTTCAAGGACCATTCATTCGGCTCCCATATGGTCATGGCCGAATAAAATGGATGGAAATGGCCATTAAATCATCAAGAGTTTCCTTCTCAAGACTTGGCACTTATCCATTCATTGTAGTCCTCTCAAAAACAACCTTAAATCCATAAGAATCAAGATTGTATTTTGAGTTTCACTAAAACCTTTACATGCAACCCTTAAACTTAAACTTTCTACTCAAAACTCTTTGAAATATGAATGATCATGGTATGGGAGATAACATTTACTTGTATAAAGAGTAGAAGCTTGGTGGAGAAATGAAAAAAAATGGGGAGGGGTGGTTCTCGGCTAAAGGCCGAGAGTGAGAGAGAGAGAGCCGAGAGTGAGGGAGGAGGAGGGAGAGAAGAGTGAGTGTGGTGTGGGTGATGAGTAAAAATGATCATGACTTTGCTTGTCTTATGGTTTTTGTATTGGCAAAAGTGAGTGGAATTAGGAATTGACATGATTAGCCTTCCACTTGAACTTGGTTGAATTTGCATGCAAGGGTAAAGAAGGTATTTGGCTAGGAAATAAGAGTTAGTGGGGTGGTTATTGACTCTTTAGCCCTTTTGGAATGTATGGAAGGAATTTGCATGCAAGGATAACTATGGAATTTGCTAATTATATTTATAAAGATTTATTTTTATAAAATAAAACACAAGTTCAAAAATTATAAAATTTATACCATAAAATAACTTGGATTTTAGAGATTTTATAAAGTCACTTTCAAAATTTGTGAACAAAATATCTTTTAAAAGAAAATTTCTCCAAGGCTTAGAATATTCCTTATAAATCAAAAGTAAAGGAAATAATTAAAATTTTGCTTTGAAAAAAAAAAAAATCATGTATTACACATAAAAATTTTATAATGCAGAAATTCTCGCTTACACAATCGTACAATAATTGAACATATTTTTATTCGGCTTTAATATTATACCAAATCCACAATTAATATTACACGAAAATGCCGGTCGTAACATTCTGTGTTACAGGTTCAGTCTCCAATGACTTTCTTTCATTGACAGTCATGAGGTTGAAAACCCACAACGTCTATCCCAGACTGTAAAGACAAACACAAAAACAGAACCAACCAACACTCTCTTACCACTAAATGTAGTATGAATGAGCGTGAGGGAGATAGTGCCTTAGTGCACCACATAAGGAAGGTTCTGTAGTCAACCCAGTAGCTCTGTCTCCTACATAGATGAGTAGTATTTAAACCGAGACAACTGCTAGCCCCCATACATCTTCTCAAAAAGATGTAATGGCTGAAAAGGCACAAAAACAGTTACTAGATTCATTCTCTCAACAGGGTGAGTCTATTGAATTTTGCCTGTCGGCCAAGGTATCCGATGTAGTGTCACCACTTCAAACATAATCAATTCTTGATGCACAAGGAGAGGTTACACACACAAAGGATGAGTTGACAGAAACAAGAGTTTCGACCATTTTAAGGTCAGATTCAATTGTTCAAGGTTCGTTAGTGGACCAATTGCCTTTACAGGTGTTAGGAGAGGATACTGATCCAAAAGCCATATGTCAGTGGTCAGTGTCTACCTCCCCAGGCTTAAATCCCCTGGATGCATCTGCGGATAGTGGATCTGACATAGGTGCAGATCGGCAACTTGTTGACAATGATTCAGATATTACCTGATAAGTCACAAGGAAATGTCTTCACAGACATTAGAAGGGAACTTTGATCTTTATGCTAAATTCGTTGGATCATTGTTTACCTTCCCAGAATTCAAATCTGGAACCCTAAAAGGGAAACTAGCAACTTGTAGATTATGACTCAGATTTATCTGACGAGTTTAACAAGGATGGGGATTTGTGAACTCCCATTGCACCACCTGTGACCTCCTTAAAGGATGGCTAAGGTGATTTTCCTTGCAGGTACAGCTGGATTATGGAGCTATGAGAGAAGAGTGATATACTTGTGAGAATGAGTGTAAACACGAGTGGAGAGAAGAGTGAAACACATGTGAGGTACACTAAACACAATCACACACTCACAGTGAGGAAGAAAGAGAAACTACTTGTTATTTCTTTTCCAACCAAGTGAAATATGAGAACTCCCTCAGACGACGGCATACATTCCTTCTTTAAGGGGGAGATAAAAGCTTAAGTAATAGTTTGGAGGATTCCTCAACTAAGGGGGAGAAATAGCAGGGAGGAAGAAAAAGATCCTAAAAATGTACACTACACCACACCATTGTTGTTTGTAACTACGGATCCTATTGTACGGGAGAGGTGGTAAACACAAGGTGATTTTCTGATAAGGGAAGAAGCTGTTAGGGGAGTACCATTGGTTTTTATCTGCGGATCCTATTGTACGGGAGAGGTGGTAAACACAAGGTGATCTTCTTTAATCAGTTGATTCTCATAGGGGGAGAAGCAAGAGATATGGGCTTCTCAAACAGGAAATGTGGTTGTACAAATGAAGATGGAACTACTTGAAGATATGTTCAGTCTAGAGGAACATCTACTTGGAATCTGGAAAATGTTAAATCTCATCCAGAACTTTTCTGCTATTTACTTTGCATGTATGTTTATATCTTTTTCTTATTTGTTAGTTGAGTTATCCTCTAGGTATTTGTGTGTTATTGTCTAACAAACAAATAGGGGGAGATTGTAAGTCATATGTCATAGCCTATTTGTATATTCGAGGATTCAACTCAACTCAAATAAGAATGTAATAAGTAAATAGTGGAACTACCATCAGAGAGATCTCGCAAAGTAATATCTGTCAAAGGATTCAGAGACAAGGTTCATCTACAGACTTGAGGAGTTAATTCACTGGAAGAAGTTCAAGAAGTTGATCATGCCTCAGTGATATAAATCAAGATCGTGGATTTAATCAAGTGACAGAGATCTCGTCAGAGTATCATTAATTACAAGGATTTAGTCTGAAGAAAATCAAGAGTATCAAAGTCAAGACATGAAGAAACATCACGGAAGTTAGTCACTCATGAACCAGACAGTACATCGAGTGTCAACGTTGAAGTGGTGGAATTGATTCATAATTTTCAGTGATTTTCAGAAGATTTGCAGAAGAATGGTTGCTGCTCAAGACTAGAATTAATTCTCTATTAATTAATTAAGTCATCTAATTTAATTAAGAAAATAAATTATATCTGCGAAGAATAATTTATTTATTAATTGAATTAATTGATTAATTAATTCTGAATTAATTCTAGGAATTTTCAGAAGTTTAATTGGATTAAATTCAAGCATTAAATCAGCAAGACAATTGAAAATGAACTAGCATGACAATCAGGATTGTCATACCGATTGTCATGCTAGGCCATATTCAATTGTCACACCGAAAGTTACTCTAGGAGGATGATTGTCTTGCTAGTTCATTCTGATTGTCATGCTAGTTCATTCTGATTGTCATGCTAGTTCATTCTGATTGTCATGCTAGTTCATTCAGATTGTCTTGCTAGTTCATTCAATTGTCTCACCGAAAGTCTTGCCAGCTATAGGATTGTCATGCCAAGTCAATTCTATTCGTTTGTTGATTTAAAAAGAAGCAGAGAAGTAGCAACTTATTATTAAGAACACAGAAGTCAAGAAACAAGGCAGAAAAGAAAATCAAGAAGAAATATTTCATCTTTTCATCTGCATACTTCAAGATTAAATTTCTAGATTGTAAAGTTAAATCCAATCCACTAGAAATCTTTATCTTGCTCTTGTGTATCAATCTAGCGGATTAAAATCCCTAGAACTTAATCTCAAATTGCGTTTAGCATTTGAATCTTTTTTATTACAAAAATAGAAAAAGTTCATGTCGAATTTATTCTAGATTTGTGATAATTAATTTGAGATTAATTCCTTGTAATCGATACAGTTGTTGTAACACCTTTCAAGTTTAATAATATTTTTATTTAACTTGAATTTTGTTTCACATTTTTTATTCCGCATTTAATTCGATTATTCGGTACTGTTTGTATTCAACCCCCCCTTCTACAAACACATTGGGACCCAACATCTCCTCATCAGCATCAGTCTCAGGCAAGCTTTCAGAATCTGAGTCATCATCACTCTCAGAACTTGATGACTCAGTATCAGACATTATGAACAGAGCTTTACCCTTGTCTTTCTTTGAGGAAGCTGCTTTGGGGAATTCTTCTTCAGCCTTAAGAGCAACTGTCCTTGACTTTCCTCCTTTCCTCTTGCTTCTTTGTTCCATCTCCAGCTCATGAGTCTTGAGCATTCCATAGATTTCGTCAAGAGTTATTTCATCAAGATTGTAGTTGTCTCTTATTGTCGTTGCCTTCAAATCCCAGCATTCAGGAAGAGCTAACAGGAACTTAAGGTTTGAATCTTCAATATCATACTCTTTATCAACCAATGACAAATCATTCAAAAGTTTGACAAATCTATCATATAAATCATTCAATGACTCATTAGAATTTGAGTCAAAGTGTTCATACTCTTGAGTGAGTATTGTCTTCCTATTCTTCTTAATTGTGTTAGTTCCCTGACACCTTGTTTCCAGAGCATCCCATATCTCCGTAGCAGTCTTGCAGTTGATTACCCTGTTTGACATTACATTATCAATGGCACTATGCAGTAAGTGTCGTACCTTAGCATCCTTAGCAATTGATGCTATGTCTTCAGCAGTATAATCACTCTTCTCCTTTGGTACGGTCTTTGCTGCTTCACCTGCAACTGCAACAGCGAGCTTGGTTGGTTTGTGAGGGCCTTCCTTGATTCTATCAAGGTATTCTGGATCTGTTGCTTCCAGGAACATGGTCATCCTTACCTTCCATATGGGATATTCAGATGGTCTCAGTATGGGAACTCTGATGGTCTCATACCGACTCTGAATTTGTGTCTTTGGTGGTTCCTCAGTTTTGGTAGGCTTAGTTGGAGTTTCTGTGTCCGACATGATTGTGTTTGGATCTTTAACTGTATGTATGTTAACAGATAGGCTCTGATACCAATTGTTCGGTCACACACACACACACTGTAGATGGGGTGAATACAGTGTATAGTACACTCAAATCGAACTTTAAGAACTTAAGTAACAGAAAACAAACTTTATTGGAACAATAAACTCTGTTACAGTATGGAACTGTTACCTCTCAGTGATGAACAAATATCACGAGAGCTACTAGGGTTACAATGAATAATCTTCTCTAATAATGATAACACTTATAGTGTAAACCCTATGTCTGTATTTATATACTACACAGTTACAAGATAATCGCTAATTGATATGGAATATAATTCTGCTTCCTAAAATATATCAATCAGATATCTTTTCTTCCAATTATTCCATTCTTTACAGAATTCCTTCTTCATGCATATCTCTTCTTATGTTTATCTTGATCTTCTTTCCTTTAATCAGCTAATGTCCTTATCTGATCGTCCTTCAGCACTTAAGTTCTGATATCTATCTTCTGATGATTATCTCCTGATATCATAAGTACTGATATCCTTAAATCCTGACTTCCAGTATAAGTACTGATCAACAGTTAAGTACTGATTTATCCTGTTCAAGTAAGATCTGAAAGCTAAACATAAAACATATTAGCCATGACATTATCAAATATATCTAACATTAAGAATGATTTTGAATAAGAATGAAGGGTTTAGCATGATCACGCAGTGGATTGACATGCTCTTGCAGTTGATTCGCATGCTCATGCAGCATAACTACATCAACAAAACAAGCGATACGATGGCATAGATTCAATCAAGCTTGTTATGGATCATGACACTTCAAGCATATGCATAGGAGAGTACTTCTTTCATTCTTTTATATTGTAGAATTATTATTTGTTGTATCATTGAGAATATTGACCCATTTAAGTGTGGTGGTGAGCTCAAATTGTATTATAGTGTTATATATAAAAAACAAAAAAAATTGAAAATTTTAAAAATTTAAAAAATAATTCTAGCCTTGTAAGATAATACATATATATTTCATTGTATTATATAGTTAAATATGTGTTAGTTGCATTGTATTGCATATCATAGCATGATCTCAAGTTAGTAGTAGTCCAAGTTGGTGATCTATGATGATACTATGTGTACCTTGTTGTTGACTAAGTCTTTGCTATGATCACATGCTAAAGATTTACTTGTGTAGTGTCACTTGTGCAGAGCTTATTTCTTAACACCCTATTATTATGTTCTTGAATTGAGACTTAGATATGCTTATTTCTTGAGGGGTAGCCACTTGTTGATGATTAGAATTTTGACTATTCCCTTTTGAGCTTAGTACGTAAACGCTTAAGTTTGGGGGAAGTTATGGGTTGTAAATGTCTTTAAAAAAATTATATAAAAAAGAAAAAAATATAAATGTATGAATAGTAGCAATAAAGTACATGAAAAAAATATGGTGTGATTGACTAGGTTGAGCTCATTAATACTCGAGTAATTAAGTCTGAAGGGACTTTGTGCCTAGTAATCTAAAGCCTTTTATGGTTTGGGATTGCTGACCCAACACTCACTACATGGGTATTGGTGCATAAATCTTTAGGGATCTCGACCATTGCATAGTTAATAAACCATTAAATATATGTGTTTATAATATGGTTGGCAAAGTCTGATGGAGGTCATAACTCACTTACACTGAGGAGCCACCCAACCTTAGACCGAGCTTGTGAAGTCTTATGGCGGTCGTAACTCACTTACACTGAGGAGCCACTTAACCTTAGACCGAGCAGTAAAAAAACCATATGTGTATATAGTAGTAGTATTATATCAATAAAGAAAGATATGGAAATCCCTTGCTAAATTTGAACGATGGCTAGTGCTAAGTAGCGAAGTGTTTAAGATCTATTCTAGTTCTCAACTTGGGAGCTATTAGCTCGCATGATTTGTCATGTTGAAATTTCTGTGTCTTTGTTCTTGGTTCATTAGAGAGCATGTTTTTATATTAAGCGCGCATACACACACACACACACTGTACTTGTGTTAACTATATGGTGATATTGTGTGTGAGCTTGATATATCTAAACTTGGTACTTGAGCTGAAGGTTATTGTTGACTTGTGATACACTATTATACTTGAGATCTTTGCATTTTAGATCATTTAATTGCATTCATGTAGTTGCATATTTTATGAGTTAGATGGATTTTGTGGGTACATTCACTATAGGCCCTCACGAGACCTTACTCGTCCACTAGGGCTACCTTGGGGTTTAAAGGGCTTGTTGCATATGCCAAATGCAACCGTGATCACCTTACGAAAGTGGTATTAGTAGTAGTATATAATTATAATTTTACTCAAGGATGAGCAAAGGTTAAGTTTGGGGGTATTTGATACGTGATCAATTTATAGATATTTAATGCCATGTTAAACTTCTTTTAACCTTGTTTTGTGATGCTTTAGTCCTAAATAATAAGTACTAGTTGTTATTTAACTTGGATGAATGCTAAGTCTTAATTTTCTATGTTTATAGGAAATTATGGAAGAACAAGGTGTAAAAGAGAAGAGTATATGATAAAAGAAGAATTTAGAGGAGTTTAGGACCTGAGTTGGGAGGCTCAGGGCCTGAAGGAATCAGTGGAGAAAATGCACTTACCTCAAGGCCTGAGCTTGTGAGTTCAGGGCCTGAGAGAAGCAGATTTGAAGAATAAGGAGTTCAGGGCCTGAGCTATTTTGAAGAGGCCCTGAGGACATCATTCAGGAGCCGAGGTTAAGGTTCAGGGCCTGAACCTGACGAAAATTGTAATCAAATAGCTTTCCCAACTTGTTTTGAATTCTCTTTTAGTTACCTTGTATGACCTTTAAAAGCCCATCCAAGTATATATAAACATATGTATTAGGGTTTTAAAAAGAGAGGAGAATAGAGATATCCATTATTCTTAAGAGAGAAGGGAGAGAGGCACCTAGAGAGCGAGATTGGGAGAAGGAGCGAAGGGATTCGTCCATATTTCAAAGGAACTTTTCAAGTTGTATTCTCTGTATTCAAATATCATGAGTAGATAATCCCTTAATCCAAGAGTTGGGTAGTATTCTTTGGCTTGTTGTGTTTATTTAGTTGTATTGTGATTTTCTTGTGATTGTTAATCTGTCATTGAGGGCTTAACACAATTGAGGGAGTCGCGAACCTTTCATTGAATCTATAGGAATTATAACGAATCGGGAGAGGATTTTTAATTCAAATAAATGATATGATAGACACAATTTAAGTATTGGATCAGGAGATTAATATGAAAATTGTGAAACATGTAATCCTTGGTTTATAATAGTCTATAATTGTACTTTGTAGGACCGTGGGAGTGGATTTCAAGGGATAATTGTAGGCACTATAATATACCTTGGGAGAGGATTTTATAAACATTAGAAGGAGTGTTTTTAACAAAACAAGAGACACAAACTAGACATTCATGATAGCCATTGAAGAACCCTTATTCTTGGATTGTTTCTCTCATATATCTTATATAACTTTTGATTTGTTTATTAGATTAAATTAGTGGATAGTTAATACACCCACAAAATTATTCTCCACACTTCTGAACTGTAAGAGATAAAAGACTTGAAATTGGTGTTGATATCAGTCCTTCCCTGAGAACGAACATCTAAAAATACACATCAACATTAGACGCTTGAACTAGACCGATGGCTTTCCGAAAAGTAGCTAATTCATTACAAGTCAAATTTAGATACTGAATCTTGTTGTAATGGATTTATTTAGAATTTTTAACTTGGTTGTATTGTGAATTTGAATGTTTATTTTCAGTTTATGGTTAATTTTAGTTGTTAAAAATGTTTGGTTTATTTATATTTATTAGGATTAATTTTGGTTAATTAGCAATTATATATATTTGATTTTTGCAAAACTACTGACCTTTTCTGGGCAAAAAATGAGACAAGAAAACTGACCGAATTAATATCATTACCAACCATATTCAACATATCATGAAATGAAAAAATACAGATATCCGACTACATTTTTCAAAAATCGGTAGGTATTAATTGGTCAGATATAACAAGTGGGTCCCAACTTAAAATTACCAACTAAACTATTAACGACCACAAGTGGTTAGTTTAACATTGATCTAAATGATTCATTTTGACAATTCTAACCTATCTATTTATGACTCAATATGGTCGGTTTTAACATACCGACCTACCAATTTCTGACCAAATATGGTTGATTTTATATCGACGTGGCAGCATTGACGTGGATGCCACGTTTAAGTGGGGACCACTTAGAACGAATATGGAATGACTTTACCGACCAAGTTATTTAGTCGGAACGTGGTAGGAAATGATATTCATAACCGACCGATGAGTCATTTATGACTAGACTTTAACCGACCATTGTTTTTGGTCGGAAAACGGTTCGAAATGTCCTATTTTCCGACAATTTCCGGACATTTCGGACCATTTTTGGTGGTCAGAAATTTGCGATTTTCTTGTAGTGTGGTCCATGAATTTATAATTTGTTTAGTCGAGTTTCGGATAATATGTTCGAATAAGTATCACTACAAGAAAAACGTCAATAGACATCAGTTATTGACTGTTGTGAAAGATGCAAAAAACCGATGTCTACGTGGGTGTAGTAAAAAGTCCCTGTTTTTCACATCGGTTCTGGACCGATGTGAAAAATAACATTATACATCGTGTCTAGATAAATAAACGATGTATTAGATATATTAAGACATCGGTTAGTAATCGATGTAAAAAACAAGAAATGATATAAATTGTGCCTATACAACAACGCTTTCATGAATTGAAACGATGTATTAGACATAATAAGACATCAGTCATTAACTGATGTCTATGGTTGCATATTATATATATATAATACATATATATATACACACATTAAAATACCAAAAACTAAAACAAGCAAAATGAATCACATCTAAATAACCACAACTTTCATTATTATTATCAAACTAATACAAAGTATTTCAATATACATCATTGACAAAATCAAAAACATAATTCTCAAATCTAAACATTATCAAGTCAAAATAAAATTTTCCTACTAGTCTTCTATGTTGAAGCAGATCATATTTACCGGTAGTTCTCCAAACATTATGCTCATTTCTTTCTTCCACCGATATGCTTCTCAACCATCAGATATATCTCTGGTAGTTCTCCAACTGTTTCCAAAGGCTGGTGCCCATGTAGCAGAGTCCTCTTGGCCCATTCATGTAATCAAACATATGAAAAATGTTAAATAAATGCTTAAAGAAAAAAAAATAGAATATAAAATCAATTGAAAATGCATTATAAAGAGCAACTATGTAACTACTGAGGAATTTGTAACTAACCATTCACATAGGGAATAAAAGATGGATCTTCCAGAATCCAGCAAAGCTTTAGACATTATGGGGTACCTTTATATGTTTCAACAAAAATAATGTATATAGTCAAGACAAAATTTGATTGATTTCCCTTGTACATTATATGGAAAATGTTGTGTTTAATTATTACCTATGTTTAGCATCTATGTTATTGTTATTGCAGTTATCATACTTCAGATAATCAATTCCCTACATATAATTTTTGTATAAATTTGAATCCAGGAGTGGCTTAGAACCATTACTTTATCATTTTATGTACATAAATTATGTATTCATACCCATGAAGCAAAAGTCTTTGCCTCTTGTTCCTCAAAGCCCAGTGACCCAGACATAGTTTTGCTACATGTTTGAGTTCTAAAGAATACAACATTCAGAAAATTAAATAATACAAAAATAACTCTATTATATTATTGATACTTTTTAAGTGCGCACACACATATTTTTGGTTAATTGTATTAAATTAATCTGATGGATCATAATATTACCTAGCATCAGAGTAAAATCCGAGCTTCAAGGCTTTGCTGTGAACATAATCTGCAAGTGATTTGATTCCGGGAGGAAATTTTGTTTTATGAAGCACCAAATTTCCCTATGAAATTAAGATTTTAGCTTCACAAACTGAGCTCAAATAAAGCAGAGTCTGATCATGTACAAGTTCACTCGCATAATTGAAGAACTAACCTGAGAATCTCTATTAAGTTCAGCCCAACAATCATCTAAGATGAATTGAAATATTAGATTATCATATTTATCTAGAGAAATATTACCATCATTCATTTCTAACTCACTCACCTAAATTTATGTATTCGTAACCAAGTGCAACAAGCCCTGTTAATGCCATTGCATCCGCTGTCATAATATATTCTTGTTAAAGTGATATTCTTCCTTGGGATTATTTGGGTTGATATTGTTAAAAATAAATTTTATTCCTGCAGAAACAAGAAGGAATATTGTAAAAAACAATTTCCACAAGATTGACAGAACCAAATTTAACAGGTAAACATATCATGTCTGTATTCAATACAGAAACCAAGAACCCTATTGTACCAAGATATAGCCTCTTCTACTTCTTCTCTACATTTAGAGTCCTTTTTACACTTTTCTTCACATGATGAAAGAACTTCACAACAAAGGAAGTAGAAGTAAGGCAAACATAAAATGAGTAGTTATATGATATATAACAGGGGCAAATAAGTATATCAAGAAGAAAACAAATTTTTATTGGAAATACATTGCTGCCAGTTAACAGATTACTGAAACCAAATTATTTTTCCAGGAAATAGCACAACTAAACAGCATCATAATTCATATATCAGTAGGAGACTATAACATATATCTAAGGTGAAATCATACTCATAAAGACAAAGTTTAATACACGAGTGCAGAGGAGTGTTTGAAAATTCATGTACTTTATAGTGCATATCTTGTCACTATAGTTTAGAGGTCAATGTTTTTTCCTGGCATTTTCTAATGAGATGTCCTGATACATTACAAAAATTGCTTTAACTATCAAACCTTGAAAACATTATTGATTAAATTTAATAATATATGCAAAAGGCGAGAATAAGGAACAGTAGTTTTAGTAAATTTTCACTAGTATCTGTTAGTGAACAACATCGAGGACAAATTCTACCAAGTAAAAACTACCTTTAGATTGTTGAGATATTATCTCAGCATACTCATCTTTCCTGGCCTTTTGCTCTTCTACCACTCTTTTCAGTTTCTCAATTCTTACTTTAGTAGCAGTAATTGAATCCATCATCGCCATTTGCTTCGCCTCTTTACGTGTCTTAACTGTAAGTTTTATAAAGAATAAGTTAGAAAATAACATTATTCCTCCCTTAATAAATAGTCGTGTCTCCTCCATAATTCTTGCAGCGACATCCTGGATCAATGGCTTCCAACATTGCAAATGTACTGCTCAGAAGTGAATTGGACCGCGGTGCAAACCTTCACCTCTCACTGCACTAAGATCTTTCTCAAAAACCTTGACATCAAACCCTCTCTTCTTAGCTCCCAATGCTAAAACAAGCCCTCCAATACCCCCACCAGCTATAAATATCCTAACCTTTCTACTCCCAACTTCATTAGAATAATTACATCACAACAAGACTGTAAAGTTGTGCTTATCACTGTTGTCTCTCCTACACATTCAAATGAATAGTCTGCTCCTCCATCAAAACCCCACATCAGATTTCAAAACCCCAAATACAAAAATAACAAAAAACCCACATCAACAAAACAATCAAGAAACAAAATCAAGCAACCCATTTCACAAAAAGAAAGAATTAAAAACCAAAAATTGAATTTTGAAAAGAAATTTGAATAACACTTACTAATTACAGCGGATTCAAGCTAGGTTCAACCTCCCTTGCACAAATCGACCAATGTTCAATCTCCTTTGCACAAATCGGCCAAAACTTGCAGCAAATCGGCCATTTCAATTGAAAATTAGGGTTCGATTACTTGAAATCTAGGATTAAAATTAGGGGTTTCAAACCTACAGCTCTAATTAAGGTAGTATAATTTAGGGTTTAAATGTAGAAGGCTGAGAGTGAGTGAGAGAGATAGAATCGGGAAAGAGAAGGAGATGAAGGAGAGAGTCGGGTAAGAGAGAAGAAAGAAGCAGTGAAATGTTTAAGGGCGGACATGTTTTTAGCAAAAAGGGGGGGGGGTGGAATGTTTTTGTTAAGAGGTTGTTTTCCGCGTGTTTTTTAAAAAGTAGTTTAAACATCAGTTTTGATTTTAACTGATGTAAAAAACGGTCTTTAACATCATTTTGGAACTAACCGATGTTAAAAACATTTTTAACATCGGTCCTTAATGACATCGATGTCTATGAGGTGATGTCTATTGGTCCTTTTATTGTAGTGTATATTCGTGGATTATTTAAAGTGGTTTAATCCTTATATCTAGACGTGATTAGGTGAACATAAGTATCACATGAGGACATTACATGGTTTGCAGAAGTTGATCGTATCATCGAGGTACCAGAGTGAAATTTGACCAGTTAACTCGTATGAAGGGTGAAGATATCTGTGAAAAATATATGGAGAGAGGCTTCCATGCAAATGCATAAGGAGAAATGGAAACTATAAAATCAATTTTATAGGGATTAGCTTTTTTATTTTGAGCATATGGCTCAGAGTTCCTACTATAGAGCTGTTCTTTTAGTTGTATGATAGAGTTGTATTTAAAGACTTTATGGTTATAAAAATAATTGTAAGAGTGTAGTATGGTAGTAGTAAATGATTCTGAGATCTGTGACATAAGTACTATGTAAAATCAGCTATGCTTCTACCATATTGTGATGTTTTATATAAAGCTATTTGTGGAATGGGAGACGTTATGACCTCAATTCGTAAATTGGTGTGTTAGTGAGCGTTACAATGGGCACAATTTTAAAAAGTCTAAACACATACAAAGGTAGTTAAAAATAAGAAACTGTAGATAATAAACACAAATTATTACTTTATTCAACCACTACACTAGTACATATATGATTTTAGCATCACACTTTAAGCGTCGGTCCTTTAGAAAACCATCGCCTATACTATTTTTAAGCGTCGGGTGTAAGTTTGACTGATGCATAAGGTCTTTTGTTCAGGATCTATGGCGTCGATTGTCTATTTAGTCAACACTTTTAATAGTTAAAAGCGTCGGTCTTCAAATTGCCGACGTCTAAAATCATTTATTGCGTCGGGTGTTAAAATGCCGATGCTATAGACTGGGACAATAGTGTCGGTGCTAAAAGTCTGATGCTATATATGAGAATCAATAGCGTTATAAGCTAACAACCAACGCTACAAGTTATCTTTAAAGTATCAGTTACATATTAGCCAATGCACAAATACCTCCCGTCCTACTCTTTCTTCACCCTTCCCCCCCTGCCATACACATCTAAATAACAGAGTATATATGATGAAAAAAATATTTGTAATAATGAATGTGGCTGCCATTCCAAAGCAGGTCTTCTCTGTTCACAATTTTGCACTAAAATGATTTTTTAGTAAAATTAATGACTTCATATTTATTAAAAAGAAAATGAATTCCTTTAACTTTAAACATAAAAATAAATTTCTAACATTTATTTTTGAAATAATGTAAAAGTTATAAACTAAATGATAATTAAAAGAGACTCATAAGGCTATAAAGTTACTTTTTCAAATTAAAATTAATTTGTTAGAATTAAAATAAAATATACAGTTATATAATAATATTAATATTAAGACATTAAAAGTTTACTGTTTAATCTTTTTTTTGTAATGACTTTACTTAAATACGCTTATTTCATTATTTTTTTATTAAAATATTTTTATCAATATATATATAATATAATACACTATATTTATATATCTACACAACATGATTAAATAAAAAAATATTCAAACTTATAATTGCTTTCTAATTCTATGAGATGATACTTCATATGAATTCTCATTAAATTAGTTTACTATAACTAAAATAAATTAATTAAAATATAAGTAATGAAATAGAAAAATCTATACATACATGCAAGTGTTAAAATGAGACTCTATATTATTGTGAGAACTGAGACCAAATCAAAACCACTCATTTCAATATTTCAAATTTTAATCCAAACCACATATCATACATAATATATATATACACACACACACGTAACATAAAATGTATATTAAGATCTATTTATCTTGTTTTTCACTTTCACTCTAATTTACCATCTCGCCATCTTCTCAACTTTCACATAAATATTTTTTCAGTTTTGTTAACCTTAAATATGATGCAAAAATAATCTCCTATTAAATCAAATATGATGCAAAAATAATCTCCTATTAAATCAAAAACTTCGGCCGGCTCCATTCTTCTTCTTCTTCTTCTTCTTCTTCCTCTTCTCCCCCCTGTCTCTCTCTTTGAACATCTTTTTCATATATTTTCATGTGAAAAGGAAGATGAAGATGCAGATCTTCTTCTTCTTCTTCTTCTTCTTCTTCTTCTTCTTCTCTCTTCTTCTCTTCTTCTTCTTCTCTTCTTCTCTTCTTCTCTTCTTC
>NW_027420622.1:0-60321 GCF_009905375.1 Apium graveolens | reverse complement strand
ATGAAATTTTGGTTATATCACTAATATATATATATATATCCATTTACATCCTTACAATTGTATCATTGAAAAATATTTTTAAAATAATCGGAACACCAATTCAGGATTAAACACTTGTTAGCTTTACTAGTCAAACTAATGTTTGATTGTTAAAATGGAAAACCAAATAAAATTAATTTAATATGGAATTTTGGTTATATCACTAATATATATATCTATTTACATCCATACGGTTGGATCATTGAGAAATATGTTTAAAATAATCAGAACACCAAATCATGATTAAACACTTGTTAGCCGTACTAGTCAAACTCTTACTTGACTGTTAAAATGACAAACCAAATAAAATTATTTTGATATGAAATTTTGGTTATATCAGTAATATATATATATTGACATTCATATGGTTGGATCATTGAGAAATATTTTTAAAATAATCAGAACACCAAATCATGATTAAACACTTGTTAGCCGTATTAGTCAAACTTTTACTTGACTCTTAAAATGACAAACCAAATAAAATTATTTTGATATGAAATTTTCGTTATATCACTAATATATATATATATCTATTGACATCCATACGGTTGGATCATTGAGAAATATTTTTAAAATAATCAGAACATCAAATCATGATTAAACACTTGTTAGCTGTACTAGTTAAACTCTTATTTGACTGTTAAAATGACAAACCAAATAAAAATTTTTGATATGAAATTTTGGTTATATCACTAATATATATCTATTGACATCCTTACGGCTGTATCATTGAAAAATATTTTTTTAAAGGTCGAAACACCATTTCATGAATAAATACTAGTTCGTTGTACTAGTCAAACCGAAGCGTTAAAATGGCAAACCAAATAAAATTATTTGGATATATTTTTTTGTAATATTCTAAAAATTGTATATTATTAATTAATAAAAATATAATATTAATTATTGACTAATGCATGATATAATTTTATGATAATTTATGAATAATGAGAGGGACTCATTGGAATAAAATTTTAAAGAGAAAATGACCTTTCAACCTTTTTATTTTATTGTATTTATTTATTATTCATAATTTTTAAATGATCAATATTAATTTATTTTTATTATATTATAATATTTTTATTAGATATAAGTAATATTTATTTATTGTGGAGATCAAATGAATTGATTTGTTAGAGAAGAGTAACATGAATTAAAGTCTGCCAGGAATAGGCGTATAAATTTGCCTTGGATCACGTGGCAAGTTAATATTAGATAAAATCACAGTATCCGGATCACTACCGTGATGTGAATTTACAGCCGTTCGATTAAAGAAAGGAGACATATGAATGGTTGATTTAAAGTAAAGAAATAGAACCATCTCATATCACCTCTCTGTCTTTCTACCACCAATAATTTCATTCTCAGCCACACTCTTCTATCTATTTCTATTCTATAATATACAAACCCAATAACAAAATTTTGCTTAATCTTCTTATATTACATTACATATATAATATATAAAACATATACTCAATTTCTTTAAAAGACTTCGAAGCCAAGCAAAAAATAGGGAAGAAAATAAGCCAATCTTTTACTCTTCTAATATTTCATGATGTTTATGTTTGTTTTACTTGAGAGAAAGCTACAATCCAAACTTTTATTAATTTACATACGTGTTTGTTAATTTTTAGTTGATAAATTTTTAATTTGTTTGTATTTACGGTTTGATTTTCCGTTATTGTTCCTAACTATTTGTTGATACGGTTAATGACAATAGATTGCAAGTGACTATAGCTTTAATTTGTGATATTAAACACTTGATTGGGGTTAAGAATGACTGGAGTTTGTAGTTTGGCCGGAAAAGTTGAGTTCTTGGTTCGTTGTTGATCATAACTTTCTTTATAGCGATAATATTAAGTCGTCGTTGTAATTCCTTTGTTGGGAAACTGACCTGCAATGATTTGGTATACAAAAACGGACTGAAAATGGTGTTTTTGGGTCAAATTGAGAGATAGAGCGTGGGGAGCAGGAGGATACGATGAACCGGCGAAATTCCGGTTATTGTTAGCCGGAAAGTGAAGGAGGAGAAAAAACATTGATTTTTTTTAAACCTGGAAAAACAAACTTACGACGGTTGTTCATCACATATTTCGTTATAAATAGGCCTAATTCTTAAAATACGATATTTTTTATGTCGGAAGTGTCTAACTTACGACGCATTTTTCTATCGTAAAATTATGTTGTATCTTATTAAAAGTGGGTCCCGTAAAGTAATATCCATCGTAAGTACATAACTTACGACGTTATTTTTCATCGTAGTTTGGTATCTTACGATGATATATTCCGTCGTAAGTAGATTTATTATTTTATTGAGTACGTGGGCCCCTACTTCCTAACTTGCGACACAATTTTATCTTGTGACGAAAAAATAAACTTACTACTCGACCAAAAACGATAATTTTTTTCAGTCGTAAATGGCTTAATTACGACGATTTCAGTTCAAAAAAACCGTCGAAAATGGCCAGATTTGTTGTAGTGTTATCATCTAACAACGTATAACAGGAACGTAAATAATGAGCAACTAAATCAGAATATTCCCAAAACTGGAGCGCGGATAGTCAGCTTACCAGGACCATTCTTATTCTGAAGATGAGAAGATACACATAGTCAGAAGGTTCCAAAAGTTTCAGAGAAATTGAACGCTCACCTTCATGATATTCTATATATTAGTAGATCCATGTTTAAAAACAAGAGTGTTCACCTTAACGATAATCATAAGGCATGTTCCATTCCTAATAGTATAACTGTAAGCATAACTATCTGCATACAAGATTATCAGCCTGTTTTCCTTCTTCCTACTATAAATATTTTATATTCCTAACTTAAATAAATTAAGAAAAATATAAAGATTTTACTATAAATATATTTATAATTATTGAATAAAAAGTAATATTTGAAAAAGTATCCTATTCAAAAAGGATATAAATGTAACATATATGATTATATTAAAAAAATGAGTAGTGCTACGGATACCAAATTAGATAAGAAAATTTTGTACAAATGACATGGTATTTGGCATTGTTCACGTGATGATTTCAAATATTGCTATAGGTGGAGTTAATGTAAATAAGGGTTTATTTGTAACAAATAACATATATCATTTGGATTCATTTTGGTACCTCTAGTATTATCCTAATAAAATATTAATAATTTATAAACAAAAAATAAACAAGTAACAGTTTAGTACACTCCTCAATTAACTACCACACAAATAACACAAATAATGAACTAGCAATTTAAAAAATGAGAATTTACTATAGATTTGATTGTTGGCTTACCTGCATCTGTGATTGATTTCATGAAGCATTTTCTTCATATTTTCCTGGAGAACAATTATAAATACGCATTATTGTGTAAATATTTTTGCCCAACCGAAACTCGGTTCTACCTTTATCAATACTGCTTTTGACTAATTTGGAATTATTAAAAAATTACTAAAAGATCTAATCAAATTAAACAATTTAGCCATTAAAACACCTATAATATTCTTGTGATACATTATTAGGAATGAAAAACAAAAAATGAAAGACCATCTGAGTTATCACATTTATACATGACAACCACCTTACTTACTGTAACGGGCCTATTCTTTTTTTCTTCGAATGGCCACTGCTGCCTGCTGTCGTGTTTCTGTGGCCTAGCAGTCTTGTCGCCCACGTTACTGTCTACTCAAGCAACAAAATAATAGCAGCCTTCCCACACAAACGCCTATATGATAAGTACACTATCTACCACAATATGTATATGAAAGTGCACAAGATATACAGCGAATGCCAACCTTTATATTATTACCACAATAAATACAAAGGATCCCACAATTACACTTAGATATCCCACAACCCAAGTGTCCCCACACTATTGCCTCTATTTTACCTAATACAAGCAAGATGATGTCATACAACATATGTTTACAACTGAGTGCCTAACATACATATAGTTGAGCCACGAATTTGAACTATAAGGCAGTTTTATAACTGCCGGGCAGTTTATAAAACTGTCCCCCATGCCTTGCAACTGCCCCCGTGCCTTCTACTTGTGTCCCTATAATTTTCCAGTTTCCCTTGTCATCAAGCTTCTAGGACTCCTCAAAACCGTGAATAACTGTCACTAAGTGAATTCCTACTCAAACACTAGTTGTTGGTAAGACTGTCGCAGTAGCCCCAGCAAGCCCAGCAGAACCAACAGCCCTGACAAACCCAGCAGACCCGACTGCGTGCACAGCTGTCGCCGATTAAGAGTCACCATGCCTAGTCGCCTTAGCTATCGCCGAGCGGCGTCTCATCCAACTCATGTTGCTTGAACAATTGCTTCCAAATAAGGTGTGCATCCCTCATCTAAAATGAATTAGATTCATGTATCAAGTTGATAAAATGGAATGGATTCTACTAGATCCATATATAAGATGGAAGATGCAATTATATTGAGAAAAAGCTAGAAGAAAACTGACCTCCATGAATCAAGCTAAATCAAATATGTCGTCATACTTTTACGCTCACCCTCGCTATATAGTTGAGTTCTATTATATATTGTGGATATTAGACTTTCTCGAGAATTCTACATCTTTCATTCTTAATGGGCTGTTACAAATTAAACAAGTTAAATTAAGGTAGAAAAACTTAGGCTCAAAACATACAAATTAGTGAAATTTTTGGCCCAAAATGTAAGCCCAAAAAATCAAAAATATTCAAATTAGGCCTGAAAACTCAGTTTATTTTGTAAGTTATAATTGAATTATAAAATTGTCAAAATCTGATTTATAAAATAACTGTAGACACAAAATAAAATCAAATGAAATTTAATAAATGATTATATTTTTAATTTTTTTGCTTCAGTTTGAATCCTTTTTCTTTACCTATTTCAAATTAACAAAATTTTTTATTTGACATTAGTATCCAGCTCGGTATTAGTACAAGGGGTCAAATCTATTAAAAATGGTTATGGGCTACAATAAACAAATAATTCAGAGACTTTAAATCTGATACACATGTATATTTTATATTCGAATAATCTAAATTGAGTCTTTGTAGATATTGTAAAATATATTTCAAGTCAAAACAAAGAATAAATGATTATAATAATTTAAATAGAAATTTTAAAATGAAATTGATAATCATCTTTTATTCTTAATTTTTGGATTATATCAATTTGATAATACTTTTTAAATAATCAAAAAATTAAAAATTATTTTGCCACCTTCTTATGCCATTAAGTAAAATTGTCGAAAACTGCTTTATAGTACTTTTGAAACCTAATAAATTCAATTTTTTCTTGGAGCTCCATTTTTTTCTCTAAATATTTTCACTAGATATTTTTTTATATAATTACAATATTAATTTTTTTTACTTATAATACCTATTTATGCAATATCTATTTAAAAAGAATATAATCATGCACGTTTATAACTAGTAATATATAATGTATCATACCTTCATATGACACATCAAATCTTTTGGTAACATAAATGTGATTCTATTTATGCAAACTAATTATTTAAAAACTAAGTCAAATATAATTATTTATCTTTTGAGATATGAGATGATATTGATAAGCCCGGGTTCATAACACTCAAAATTTTAGGAGAAGCTGTAACTTAACCTCTTATCAGAAAGTGGTTTAGGGACCTCGGGTTAGAGTCCTCCCACCCCCATTTATTTAATCAATATTTCTATTGATATGGATATTGGTATTGGTTTTAACTTTTATTATCAATCGTAGTAAAAAATATCGTACCTTTAAGAAGGAGTTTTAAAGAGTATAAGATCATGTTAGTGCCTTTCCTCTGCAATCTTAAGGTTTAGAAGATCTGGTACTTAACATGATATTATATCTCAGGATGGCCAGAGGAGAACACCGGTTCAAGTTCCATGAGGAGGACACAGGTTCAAACTCCATGCATGTTTACGCTCAATATTCTAATTAATTATTAAAAATATTGACATTGTACCTTAGTGGGAAAAATAAATGGACCAGATCCCATCCGGTATATGTGTACTATGATGGGCCCCTAAATAGGAAAAGAACCACACCTAGTCAATTGATCGCAGGCTAGGCCCAAAAAGGACAACACATCTAGTGATCCACTCTTCAAACCTGAATAAATGGGCTTTTTCGACTGAGGACGATGTTGAGATATGAGATATGATCGTGACTAAGCCCAATTCCTACATCTTGAGGATTCAAGATGACTAGTACCTTAACATGGCAATCAAAGCTCGATTTGGGGAGGGACTCGGGTTCAGTCCTCCAAACCCCATATATTTAATTTAAATATTTGTTGTTGGTATTGATATTAACTTCGGTCGTCCTATTGCTTTACATAGTGTCATACCCACGCCCAACAACCCATTATACGATCGACATCCTAGTCAAACCTACAAAACACCTTCACAGAGCTGCTGGGATCTGGGGATTCAAAGAAGCTGATCAAGAGAAGGAAAGAGAACGGACTTGACGGGGTCAGTTGATATTCCTAGTGAGATCTTCTTGATGATGCCAAAGATCCTGGCGGAAGTTGAGCAAATGGTGTTTTTTTACCCGCACGCGAAGTTATATAGTTTTTCTGGATAAGGGAAATCAACAAGCTAGCCTCTACAACTTTTCCAGACCTAAGTCTCCATTTGGCCTTATCATGAATGTAATTGACAAGATTATCTTAGAGGTATTTTTTTTAAAAAATTTAACATCATTAAATGCATCTATAAATTTTAAACATAGACACTCAACATGAACACTTGGGTATTTATCTATAGTTTGATAAATTGTTAAGTGCAAATAATAGAAGTTTTGATAGACACGTGTCCCACATATTACACTCCTAGCTAACTTTGGTAATTTAATGTGCAATTGGACTTTGGTTGAGATAAGGCTACCATAATATGTTCGTGTGTTTTATAATGATAGATTATTTTAAATTTAGGTTGGGTATATTTTCTGTGTGTCATCGTGATTTATTTTTGCAATATACTTGCTTTTAGTACCTGTTTTATTATTCAAGATTTTATGAGCTTCGAGATCAACAAACTAAAGTTCAGTTTCAGGTAGAAAATTTTAAATCAGTTTTTTGTACTTTTAAGAGTTCAAGTACTACTTTGTTTATTTATTGTTTTTTCTTGAATGTACTATTTTGATTTTAGTACTTTTTGTTTAGATTTTTTCCCCATTTTCAATCTTCACTATAAGATTTGTTCTTGATAAAGTAAATCAATGTGAGGATTATATAACTTTCTTTTATGACAGTTGAACTTTCTTCTAGCTGACTTCTACCTGATTTTTCTGCAGCAGCCACCTCTGACTGTGACTATGATGGACGGCACCATCAATGATGAATAAGGTGAAGACATTGACCCTGGTCCAGACCATTTTCCAGTTGTTTAATCCTCGCCAATTATGAACTACTTTTGCTACTGTGAAGATTTTAAATGCTATTTTGTGAACTTTGGGCAATCTTATGCCTGCTTAGAAAACTTTGGTACTGTTTAATTATTTTAATTATCAGTATCATGTTTGCCATTTTTGTGACTTTCAGATAACTATCCATGACAGGTGTATGTATTGCCAGACTTATTACGCAACGTAGTTCATTGATTTTTGAATATTTTGGTTGCAATGTTAGGAGTCTTTTATGGCAAGAAGCAACCAATTTTTTTATTTCGACTTATATTAGAATAACATAATCGAGTCAAATTAATAAGCTCATAACAATCAACTAAGCCTGTCGAATTTAATATGCACCATAAATAACAATAAATTTGGCCATAATTAGATTATACAAAAAATAGGTGCGCTTTCGTCCACAAAATTTGGTAATTTTAATATTAACAGAAACTGCATGCCCTTCATTTTCAATAAAATAAGGTCATATTAAATTTTAAAAAAACATGCATTCATCATTTATAATGAAAATATAGTCATATTTATATAACAAAACTCAAAGTTACACCAAGAACAGTTGTAACTACATTTAAACTACATTTATGTACCAATGAAAAATGGTCGTATTTATGCTAGATATATTTGTGATGTCATGTCTAATCTGATTTGTTTGGTCTCAGAAATTACTATCAGAACTTAAACTGGATATCAGAACTTACTGAAGACAGGAAGTTATCAGAACTTAAGGCGTTAGAACTTATATTAGAACTTAAGTGCAGTTACACTTTAGGGATGAAAAGCGGCTGATTTACAGGAGAGGACCTGGATTAACAAGTAAAGATATGCATGAAAAATTGGACAGCTATAGGATTGCAGTAGATCATCTCTGATTGATGTATTTCTAGGAAACAGAATCATTATCATATCAATTAGGAGATATCTTATAACTGTGTAATATATAACACAGATTAGGGTTTACACTATAAGTGTTTTTCATTCACGAGAATATTATTCATTGTAACCCTAGCAGCTCTCAGTGATATCATACATCACTGAGAGAGTAGTTTAACCTACTTTGTAACAGAGTTTATTATATTGAAAAAACTCGATTATTGGTACATATGTGTGTTCTAAGTCGATTTGATTATATAAACATTATATTCAACCCCCTTCTATAGTATTGTGTGACCTATCAAGTGGTATCATAGCCTTCTATTACCATACATAGAGTAAGATCCAAATAATAATCATGTCTGATCAATCAAAAACACAAGACCCTCAAGAACCTGTAAAGGTTCAACCGATTCAAAACACAAGTAGATATGAAACCATCAGGGTTCCTATGCTCAGGGTGTGTGAGTACCCTGTATGGAGTGTGAAGATGGCCATGTTTCTGGAAGCTACAGATCTAGAATATTTAGACATAATTTATGATGGTCCACACAAGCCCACAAAGCTTTCTGTTACAGTTGGGAATGAGCCACATAAGATGATTCCCAAATAAAAGAGAGAACTCACAACTGAAGACATCTCTTCACTAGGCAAGGATGAAAAAGTAAGACACTTGCTTCATAGTGCACTTGACAATGTCATGTCAAACTGGGTGATTGAATGCAAGACTGCAAAAGAAATCTGGGATGCATTGGAAGTGATATATCAAGGAACCAATGCCATCAAAAATAACAGGAAGACAATACTCACACAAGAGTATGACCACTTTGACTCAAATCTGATGAGTCACTAACTGGTACATATGACAGATTCATAAAGTTGTTGAATGATCTGTCACTAGTGGATAAGGAATATGATCCAGAAGATTCAAATCTGAAATTCATACTAGCTCTTCCTGAAAAGTGGGATTTGAAAGCTACTACAATAAGACACAACTATGAACTTGCTGATATGTCTCTTGATGAAATCTATGGGATGCTCAAGACTCATAAACTTGAGATGGAGCAAAGAAAGAAGAGGCATGGAGGGAAGTCTAAGACAATTGCTTTAAAAACTGAAGAAAAGCCAATTGTCTCTAGGAAGGCAAAAGGAAAAGCTCTCATCATACAGTCTGATTCAGAGTCACCATATTATGATGATAATGATTCAGAACCAGAAAATTTATCTGAAGTGGATGTTGATGCAGAGATGATGCAACTATGTGCTCTTATGGTAAAGGGTATCAGAAAGATAGGCTACAAGAATTCAGAAAGGGTTAGAAGTTTCCAGGAAATGTGGAAGTTCTGACAAGAAAGGGTTCAGAAAGACTGAAGGCAAAGGAGGAAAGTTTGACAGAGGAGATAACTCAAATGTCAAATGCTATAATTGTGGTGAAAGTGGCCACATCTCTCCTGATTGCAAAAAAGGAAAAGGTGATAAAGGCCAGGCACTTATCACAAAGAAGAAAAACTGGGCAGACACTTCAGAATCTGAAGAAGAGTTTAACTATGTCTTAATGCCAAATGCTGATAGCAGTTCTGATGCTGCTGAACTAAAAGTACCTCTATCAACTCTTGCTTTTGATACAAAAGATATTACTGAGTTGAGATTATTTCTGAAAAACATTTATATTAGCTATAGAGATTAGACTTTAGAGAATGAAAGATTAAAATCTGAAAATCTAAAGTACAAAAATAGAATTAGCTAACTTGAAGAAGAGTTAGTAAAGATGAACAATATTCAGACACAGAGAGATAATATTTTGTATGTTAAGAATAAAATGCTTAAACAGAATGATTGTCTAAAAACTGAATTAAAAAAGAAAGAGAAATCATCAGGACTTGGACTAACTCAGGCAAGACAACTCAGAATATTCTAAGTAGTGGAAACTGGAAAGAGGGGTTAGGTTATAAAGATGGTAAAAGTGAGAAAGGGACTTTGCCAATTAAGCCAATTGCTATCAAAAAGACTAAAAAGCCAAAGGTAAATCCTGTTAAATTTGTTGTAAAAACTGTTGTGTCTGATTTTGAAGAGAAGAAAGACTCTAAAACAAAAGGCAAAGAAAAGTCAACTTCTGACAAATTAAAACAGAATAAACCAGCTTTGGTAAACATTTGCTTAATGACCAAGAAGCAGCTTAAGTATAAGCTGAAAGAGATTAAAAATGTGACAAGGAAAACGCTAGGAAAATTAGTAATGGAAAGGAAGGTGTGAATAAAAGTAATAATTATATATCTGTTTCTAATGCTCCTAGAAAGAAGTGCTTTAATTGTGGAAACCCTAACCATCTTGCTTTTTTTGCAGGAAAAATTAAAACATTAACTCCTTACATCTTAAGTCAGGAGTTAAGAGTCATTCTGTTAGGTTTAAACCACAAAATCCTTGTTTTCATTGTGGTAGTTCCTGGCACTCCATTTATACCTGTAAGGAATATCATAGTCTATACTATGATTATTATGAAGTAAAACCTTCTTTAAAGAAAGTTAGCATTTTTCCTTCAAATATAAAGTCTGATATAAAGTCTGACATAAAATCTGATAAAAAGTCTGTTAGCATAAACTCTGAAAATCAATCCGCTGTAAATGCTAACAAACTTAACAAGGCCAAAGGATCCAAGCAAGTTTGGGTCCTTAAAACTAATCAATAGTGGTCTTTGTGATTGCAGGGCAACATGAAAAACATCCTGGTTCTATGACTAGAAATAAAGCCATGATGTCAGACTTTGTGGAGAAAAGTAGCCCAGGAGCTTCTTATGGAGACGGCAACATGGAAAGACTCTGGGATATGGCAATATCAATCTTGGGAATGCCATAATTGAATCAGTAGCTCTTGTCTCAGGACTTAAAAACAATCTGCTAAGTGTGAGTCAAATCTGTGACAGAGGTTATCATGTGGATTTCTTTGAAGAACACTGTGAAGTTTTAAGTAATTCTACATACAAAGTGGTTCTGAAAGGTTACAAACATGGTAACATATTTGAAGCCTGACTTTCACCAAATTCTGATGGTTCTGCAATCTGTCTGTTAAGCAGAGCATCAATTGAAGAAAGCTGGAATTGGCACAAGAGACTCTCTCATTTAAATTTGAACAATATAAATGAGCTATAGTAAAGAAAGATCTTGTGAGAGGACTGCCAAAATCAATATTTGGTCCTCATAGTCTTTGTGACTCATGTTAAAAGGAATAACAAAGAAAATCTTCATTCAAGAGCAAAACTGAATCCTCAATTCTTGAGCCTTATAACTTACTGCATGTTGATCTATTTGGTCCAGTCAATGTCATGTCTATTGCAAAGAAGAAATATGCTATGGTTATAGTGGATGAGTTCACAAGATAAGCTTGGGTATATTTCTTGCACAAGAAGAATGAAACTTTATCTACTCTAACTGATCATGTCAGATAGCTAGATAAGTTAGTCAAAGATTCTGTTAAAATAATAAGAAGTGATAATGCCACTTAGTTCAAGAATTCAATCATGGAAGAGTTCTGCAAAAAGAATGGAATAAAGTAGGAATTTTCTGCACCTGGAACTCCACAGCAGAATGGAGTTGTAGAAAGAAAGAACAGGACTCTTATTGAAGCTGCATGAACTATGCTTGATGAAGCAAATCTACCTACCTATTTTCGGGTTGACGCTGTGAAGACTGCTTATTTTATACAGAATGCTACACTCATAAACACGCATGGAAAAACACCATATGATATGGTGAAGAAGAAGAATCCAAATATGAAATACTTCCATGTATTTGGATGCAAGTGTTTTGTTCTTAAGACTCATCCTGAACAGCTTTCAAAATTTGATCTAAAAGCTGATAAAGGAATTTTTGTTGGATATTCTCTTTCCACAAAGCCATGGAATCTATCAATGTATCTTTTGATGATAAAAAGATTACTGGACTTGAAGATTTCAATGATCATGATCAGCTGAGATTTGGAAATGAAGATGTAAATTCTAATTTTGTAAATTTTGATGACCTAAATCCTGATCTTATAAGTTTTGACGGGTTAAATTCTGATATCATTAAAACTGTTGTAACTGCTCCAAAGGAAAATACACATATTCAGGGGGAGCAAGCTGATGATCATACCACATCTCAAGACTTTCAAGAAGCATCAAAACCAGTCACTGGCTCTTCAAGTTCTGATTCATCAAGTTCTGATAAGCCAAATTCTGACAATTCTGGAAACTCTAATTCTTCAATTCCTGAAGGATCCAACGCAAATTCTGGAATCTCAGAGAGCATAACTTCAGGGGGAGCATCAGAAAATGTTGATGGAGACAGCATGGATCATGAGGGAGGATCGAATTCTAGAGATCAAATTCCATCTTCAAGGAAGTGGACTAAATCACACACTCCTGACCTAATAATTGGAGATCCTGAAGCAGGTGTCAGAACTAGAACAATAACAACAAATGAATATCTCTATCATTCCTTTCTATCTCAGACTGAACCAAAGAAAGTGGAAGAAGCTCTTCAAGATGGTGATTGGGTGCAAGCAATGCAGAAAGAGTTAAATGAATTTGAAAGAAATAATATCTAGACCCTAGTACCAAGACCAAAGGATAGATCAATTGTTGGTACAAAATGGGTATTCAGAAATAAAACTGACAGCGATGGCATAATTACAAGAAATAAAGTAAGGCTGGTTTCTAAAGGTTACTCTCAAGAAGTTTTGGCTTAAGCGGCTCAAAAGAAGTTTAAAGTCTTTCAAATGGATGTGAAAAGTGCTTTTCTCAATGGAGAATTGGAAGAAGATGTATATGTTAAACAACCTTCAGGCTTTGTAGATCCAAAATTTCAAAATAATGTCTACAGGCTTGACAAAGCAATTTATGGCCTTAAGCAAGCTCCTAGAGCATGGTATGAGACTCTAGCTCAATTTCTTCTGGAAAGTGGATTTCATAGAGGCACAATTGACAAGACTTTATTCTACCTCAACCATGGAAAGGACTTACTTTTAGTACATATATATGTTGATGATATCATCTTTGGTTCTACAAATGCTAAAATCTGTGAAAAGTTTTCAAAGCTAATGCAG
The DNA here is from genome assembly GCF_009905375.1 of Apium graveolens. Classification (NCBI taxonomy): domain Eukaryota; kingdom Viridiplantae; phylum Streptophyta; class Magnoliopsida; order Apiales; family Apiaceae; genus Apium; species Apium graveolens. Next base: position 46,941 of record NW_027420622.1, on the reverse strand, counting down.
TCAAGATATCAAATGAGTATGATGGGAGAACATAGCTATTTTTTGGGACTTCAAGTCAAGCAAACTGAAGAAGGTACTTTCGAATGCAAGACTGTTCAACTGCATCCACTCCCATGGCCACATCCACAAAGTTAGATAAGGATACTGGAGCATCACTTGATATTACTAACTACAGAGGTATGATTGGCTCACTTCTATATTTTACTGCAAGTAGACCTGATATCATGTATGCTACCTGTCTCTGTGCAAGATTTCAGGCAAATCCAAGAGAACCTCACCTTATAGCTGCAAAAAGAATTTTCAAGTATCCTAAGGGTGTTGTTGATTTAAGATTGTGGTATCCCAAAGAATCATACTTTAAGCTAATAGGTTACTCAGATACATATTTTGCAGGATGCAAAATTGACAGGAAAAGCATAAGTGGTAATTCCCAATTTCTTGGAGGCATATTGGTTTCTTGGTTTATCAAGAAACAAAAATCAATTTCCACATCAACTGCATTGCTGTAGGAAGTTGTTGTGCACAGATTCTTTGGAGGAAGAATCAGTTACTAGACTATGGGTTAGAATTTTCTAAAATACCTATTTACTGTTATAATCAAAGTGCTATTGCTATGACAGGAAATCCTGTTCAACACACAATGATAAAGCGCATAAACATTAGGTACCATTTCATAAGGGAACATGTGATGAAAGTTACAGTGAAATTGTATTTCTGTTCCAACAGATCAATAACTAGCAGATATCTTCACAAAACCACTATGTGAAGCTACTTTTACAAGACTGGTAAATGAACTTGGAATTGTTTCAGGTTATTTCTCAAAATCTTTTTAGTTTTTGTTCTCATACATCAGACTTTATGATCAGTGTTTACATATTTTCTTATCTCAATGTAATATGTACTTAAATTGTAACATATTAAACACTACTTATTATTTGATGTGATTTTATAAACTCTGTAAGTGTTTTGAATGTTTTGTGACTATTCAATCCAATGAGGATTATTTTGTTAGATGCTGACTTAGTAGTCTTTAACAAACTATGTATCCCATGTTTGAATTAGTTATTTATGTGGAAATCACTAACACAAGCAAGTTCTGATTTTGATCTTAGTCAAACTAACTTCCTGTATCTTATTACTAAGTCACAAACTAGATTATTGCTTCTTATCTGTCAAATTATGATGTCCGTAAATCTTAAGGATGAACTATATGCTTGATAAACCTCACTTATCTGAAGAAAATAAAAAAAATATAAAAAAAAGAAGAATTGAAATCGGGTACTCCTTTGAGATCTAGAGTAAATATGTGAAAGGGAAGATCCAAGTTCATTGCTGGTATTAAGTTATATGCATTAGAAAAGCAAATTAATTTTTCTTGGTGACTTTTCACATTCTCTGATTACTGGAAAAAATATTCTGATAACAGCATTAATACTGATGGCAGTTGTAACTCATTTACACTGAGAAGCCCTTGTCAAAAGAATTTCAAAAGATGCATAAAATAAGCTCAAAAAGTTGAGGTGGATTCTTGCATAACTATATTCTACAGTAGACTTCACAATTCAAGACAGATTTTAAGCATTTTTCTTAGTTATGCCTTATTTATAAGATATACTGAAGTTTATCAGACTTTAATCGTTATCTAATCATTTGCACATACACACACTATCACTCCATATGAATGATAAAAATTATTGTGGTGATTAAGTTGTCTCTGATAAACAGTTATGTATTATTTGCATAAATTCTGAGGACAAGTTCTGATTATGTTCTGATGATTAAACTCTGAAGAAACCAGTCAGTATTTATGTGAAGAAACACAGAAACAGTCATTCATTTTTTGAGTATAGAAGCCATGTTCAGATGACCGTTAAATTCTGATAATAGTCAAGTTCTGATGCAAATCCTGATGATTGCGTGTCATTATTTATTTACTTGACTTATTTTTGGTATATACTGTAACGGTTATATTTCTCAAAAAAATAATTAGGTGAGATCTAATCTTCAGTGGAACTCCTTCTTTCTCTAGTCCTGAAAGATGATGCCAAAAAAGGGGGAGAGGGTAGTTAAGTCCAAATGCTCACCAAGCCAAACACTGAAGAAAAAGGATGATCATGGAGATGACCACATACAAAATTCCGACTCAATAGACAAGTTCTCATCAGAGAATGTCTGGTAGCAAGAACTCTGATAGATCTTCTATGCAAGGGGATTATGATAAGAGAAAGATCTTCCACAGAGATTCTTAGATCAAGGACTAGATCTCGAACTACTACTGATCCCAAAGACAAGGGAAAAGGAAAAGTTCGGGAGACAGTTAAGAAATAGAAGATAAAGATTCCTTAAATTCTGATGGATTCTGTGTGCAAGATGGTTTAAGTCTTTGATGATGCTGCTGCTGAAGATGAAACAGTTGAAACTCTGAAGAGAAAGAGGATGACAGAAGAATCTAAGACAACCTCTAACATAGCTCAAGTTGTTCAGAGTGAAGAAGTTCAGAACTTAATAAATTCTGAAGATATTTTAGAACAGCAAGCTACAGATGAAACTACTCAAGTTGACATAGACAGCTTAACATTAGAAGACAAGATGAAGTTGTTATGGAATAAGTATATTCCAGTTCAGCCTAAGGCAAATCAGATGTTGAATCGACTTGCAGCATTTGGGGTAAAAGCCAAGCAAGCTAGAGACACTTCTGGATTAGGTTCTGACAGAGAGAAATTCCAGAATGGGATTGAAGTTGATATTAGAGATCCATTCACATTGACTGACAAGCCATATGAAGAGATCACACATAAGTACCTTGACAAAGTGCTTTCTGCTCAAGTAGTGATGGATACTCATGATGGTTATGAAGAAAAAGAGAAATTGATCTTATTTCTAATTGATGGCAGAACTTATAGATTATCTTACTCTGATGTGCTAAAGAAATCTGTCAAAGAGCTCCAATATATTCATTATCTACTGGAGGTAAATTCTGATATTACCAGGAAATGGTCAGAATATATTCTGAAGACAATAAGAGATTTACTGAGAATTTCTGGTTCAAGAATGATAGAGTATACTCCAATGATGACTGACAAATGATGGAAGATAAATTCCTATAAGGAAGAATTCTGCTAAGATAAAAGTAATTCTGAACGGAAGATGCATATGCTATAATGAAGATTCTACACATCCAAGGGTAATCAGACTGGGAGATGGATTTGAAAGAAATCCAATTTTTGCACCCAGAGCTACCATATATCAGATTGGTGATACTGAAGATGAAGAACTACAGCAAGTCAAAGCTCGGTTACTTGAAGTTAAAAGAAATACAGAAACTAAACGGGTATCAGACTTTGTAAGGAATCATTATGGATTCAGGCTGATTTAGTGAATTTGGTAAAAGCTGCATGGACTGTAAGTTGTATTTAGTTGTACATATAAACTCTCAATACATTTGTGCTTAAATGTTTTTGACATCATCAAATCTATTAACTTGTATATTTTTCATAATTTACAAGTTGGGGGAGATTGTTAGATATATTTGTGATGTCATGTCTAATCTGATTTTTTTAGTCTCAGAAATTACTATCAGAATTTAACTGGAAATCAGAACTTACTGAAGACAGGTGGTTATCAGAACTTAAAGCGTCAGAACTTAAGTACGGATACAGTTCAGGGATGAAAAGCGGCTGATTTATAGGAGAGGATCTGGATTAAACAAGTAAAGATATGAATGAAGAATTGGACAACTATATGACTGCAGTAAATAATCTCTGATCGATGTATTCTAAGAAACAAAATCATTATCATATCAATTAGGAGATATCTTGTAACTGTGTAATATATAAACATAGATTGGGTTTACACTATAAGTGTTATCATTCACGAGAATATTATTCATTGTAACCCTAGCAGCTGTTAGTGATATCGTACATCACTGAGAGAGTAGTTTAACCTACTTTGTAACAGAGTTTATTATATTGAATAAACTTGATTATTGTTACATATCTGTGTTCTAGGTCGATTGGATTATATAAACACTATATTCAACCCCCTTATATAGTGTTGTGTGACCTATCAATTTAAATTATAACATAACTCAGTCGTATTTATTCTAAGACCAAAGACAGACATTTTTATTTTTATGAGTGAGCAATTCAATTTTTTTTCCTGAAAATTTAAATTTCAAATATACTGAATACGATCGCATCGCAATAGAGCGGTCGTATTAAGCTTGTCATATTTATATCATCATATTTAGCTGCTCATATTTTTCTAAATACGACGCTTTTTTTTAAATGATATGCTTCTGAAAAACTACTAATTTTGCGGTCGTATCTAATTAAAACCAACCGTATTTGGTCAGTACTAAAAATGAGCGATGTACTCTAGTCATTTTTTGCCTTGTTTTTGTAGTGAATGGGAAAATAATGGTAATATGATATCTTGTTCAGTTTGATAATGTATATAATGAGTATTATTTATTTATGTGAGTTATGGTTTCTACTTAAGAGTGGGGAACACATGATACTTGAAATATCAATTCACTCAAAAAATACAAACATTTGCATTTACCATAACTCAATGCATTTTTAAAAGAATTGTTATTATACAGAATAAATATAAAAAATGATAATCACGGAGGTACAAAATCTTTGAATGATTAATAAAAGAATAGTTATTATACTGAATCTTGTGTGATTTGGCCATGAACAGATTTAACATAGAACGAACCCTGAATCTTCTCGGCAACCCCAGCTTGCTCAGTTGGTAATGCTGACAAGGCCTTCTCCCTATTCTCCTTCTTCAATTCAGCGTCACTAAGTTCCTTTTCAATATATCTGAATTTCTGGGGGAGTTGGCTGATTTCCTCATCACCAAGTTTGCCTTCTTCAACACTGTTTGATATCTTACTTCCCCTTTTCTTGTAGTCTTTCTTCAGATCCTCCACCATGTATACCAATTTCTCGCTAAACCAAGTTGTCCAAAACTCTTCATCTGTCTAAGATTGTGAGTCAACTCGAATTCATGAAGGGGTGTTTTTGGCACATGGAACTCGGTCTCCATGTGTAATATACGTGAATTTTATGTAATTTTAGATAATAATAATAATAACAACAATAATAATAATATTAATCAGCAGAGAATTTGATTTGATTTGGAAAAGAATTAGGAATTATATTAGGAAAAGGAAATTTGTGATAAAATATATGTATATAGTTCCTCTTATAATAAACATAGGCATTAAGGAGAGACAGAGGAGCGGAAGTGAGGATCAGAGTGGAGCGCTTCCTCGTACAATACTTTGTGTCGACTAGGTATAGGTAATTGTTCATGGCCTCATTATGATTAATTGGATATGTATAGTTTCTCCTGCACCATGATGTACAGTACACATAGTTTGATTTTATTTTTTATACTTTAGGTATTACTCAAATCTGCACTGACAGGCCATATGTGCACCCCTATACACTTATATAAATATTTTGTTGATTATTAGAGGTCTTGTCATGAGTAAAATGTGGAGTGCTGTTAAAATTCAAATATTATTGTAATATTAACATGACACATAGTGTACATTCTTATAGATATCAATGGCCTTTTGTTACTGCTTTGTTCAACATATAAACTTTATAATCTTATTTTCTCGCAGGCATAGTTTGGCCAAATTTTATAGTATTAATGAATTCTTTTGTGTTGTGGCATATTTTATAATTTAATTTTTATATATTTATGTCTTTTAAATTGTGAGTTTATTGAATATTAAAAACATGAATTTATGTCCAGGTTTAGTCGAACTAAAGTTTGTTTCTATAATTAAATTATTTGTTTCTTACTTTTATTTTGTTTTGACTTATGTGAGCTAGTAATTTGTAAAGTAATATAGAAGTCAAGTTGTTAATTGGTCCAATAAATGGGATTTTTAATTTCATACTCACCGGTTTTCACATTTTGGATGTAATGGCTAACTTGTTACTTTAGTTATTATTTTATTATTTTATTTTATTTCATATAAGATGCTTGCACTTGCCAGTGCATAGTAATGTAAGTGGAGTAGTTGGTGTCACAATATCAACTAAATTATTATTTTTATATTATAAGGCGTAGAGTACTTCATGCATTTCTTTTTGTATTAAAATATTTTATTTTGATATATTTTACTAGTTCCTTCATGTCAAAGAAGTTACGAGAGCCGAGAGTATTATTTTAATATTCACAATTATAAATATACTGGTGCTTTATTTCACGTGGTTAAAAAATATTATATATTTATAAAAACTTGCGAAAAGAATTTATTATAACAATAAATATTTTTTTTGAATTTGGACCGGGGACTGGAAAATTTGCGGATCGTCAGGTACTTAGTTAGCATTAAAGTTTGTGATATTCGAGGTACGGATTTTTATCCCCTTTTTATTCAGCGCTCCTCTTCTTACCCCTCGTTGTTTCATCTTTACTTATTCTTAAAATTGTTGTTTTATTATAAATTACTGATTATTTATTTCTGATCTCTTCTTTTATAAATTATATTCCAAATCTGTACTGGGCTTTGGCTCATGCCGTATTCTTCTTCTGGCAGGTGCTTAGGGGCATCTGGTCCTATACGATGGAGAGCTACCCTATTTATTGTTTAGGATTTTAGACCTTATCGGTATCTAGATTTAATTATTTATTTAGAGGTCAACATTTATAATATTGGTTTAGACAGTTTGCAGATTTAATATTATTTTGGAGATTTTAGACCGTTTAATTATTGTTTAGATATATGTGAGTGCTCTGTTTGCAGGTTTATGGATTTTAAGTAATATCTCCTTTTATTATTTAAAAGGGGGTGTAACACCATGCAACCAGCAACCTTTCGACATAGCCAACAACCTTTCGACTTAGCCAGCAACCTTTTGATGGCTTGAACGGTTCTTGTCAATCAAAGCCCTCACAGCTGTCCTTATTATTTAACAACATATAACATTAACGTAAATAATAAGCAACCAAATCATAATATTCCCAAAACTGGAGGTCAGATAGGCAGCTTACGAGGACCATTCGTATTCTGAAGATGAGAAGATACACACAGTCAGAAGGTCCCAAAAGTTCCAGAGGAATTGAACGCTCACCTTCATGATATTCTATATATTAGTAGATCCATATTTAAAAACAAGAGTGTTTATCATAACAATTATCATAAGGCATGTTCCATTTCTAATAATATAACTATAAGCACAAATATCTCCATACAAGATTATCAGAATCTTCCTGTTTTCCTTCTTCCTACTATGAATATTTTATATTCTAACTTAAATAAACTAAGAAAAATATAAAGATTTTACTATAAAATATATTTATAATTATTGAATAACAAGTAATATTTAAAAAAGTATCGTATTCTAATAGTAAATATTGATTCAAGTTTATATACCACACATTCTTTACCCCGGCATTACAAAAATTTAGCCAAGTTGTGCTTGAAAATAACAAAAGGCCTTCATGACTACTAGCAAATAACATGGGCTTCTTTGATGACAACCAAAACCTTTGGCACTTTATTTTCCACTCTAGCTTTGCTCCTTTTAGGGTTTACTTCTATATGTCACACTGTATTTTCTAGATATCACAAAATCTTAGTCAAATTCTCCTTCGAAGTAAACAAGACTACACACAAATCTCCTTTAAGACAATAATGCAACCATAATCTCTAGCTCTTGATACTACTTTGTTGGATATTTAGGAGAAGTGTTATTTTATATAAATTATATTTTTTGAAATTAATTTATATACTCCATGATAAAATCTAGACACTTATTTTGTGGCTATTCTTAAAAAGACTCTTGTTTAAATGCTAGATTTCAAAAAAGACACTAGAACGCTCTTTAGATAGTTGTAGAGATTAGGTCGTACAAAATATAGAATAATCTAGAATAACTTATACACTTCTATTATATTCATAGTCAAAATTATATTGTATTTTTAACATTCCATTAGTCATACTCAACTATATACATACATATAATATGAGTGAATATTAAATCAACTGGGACTATTGAGGAGTAAACTCACTTTCAAGAAGACATTTGAAAGGTATGAGATGATGTTGGACTTGATTCGAGAAAGAAACTTTCATAGCCAAAAGTCTATTTTATTTTAAACACTCCGTTAGTCATACACACCTATATACATTCATAAGATATGAATTCATATTAAATCATGTGAGACTATTGAGTGATTAAACAAACTTTCGAGAACACATTTGACCGGTGTGAGATGTTGTGTGAATTGATGGGAGAAAGAAAGAGAGTTGTTTTTCAATTGGATGGTGACAGATTTAAAAAAAAGAATATCATTATCGCATATAATTTTTATTACAAAACATAATTCTTAGAAATTTTTTTAAAAAAATCATTAGGAATACTTTCATAAATTTGAAGCAATATGATCGCGAAGATCGTTCATGTACTAAGTGACTTTAGATCCTCATTGTTTTTATTTTATTGATCCCTCCAAATGTGTATCATTTTCTTTTTCATCACTGTTGAACTATGTGGCTTGAGATCCCCATTATGTTAAATTTATTGGTCCCTCCAAATTTGTATCATTTTCTTCTTCATCACTGTTTTGATCGCACTGATCAAATTATTTATCTTCTAATTTCCTTTTTTTATAAAATTATATATAGCAATGTAGGCAATCACAATATCTTGTTGTTTACAATATAAAGGTGTCTTACTTTCAACACACCATACGCTCGGTCGATAATATTTCTTAATTTTGCATGGGCATGAATAAAGGTGTGTTGACAAAGAAAATCTGTTAACTGGTATCTTGTGTTAAATTATGAGGTTAAATAACCAACAATGTTTGTATATGCTCCATCAGAACGATAATATTTAATATAAAAAAATATCCAAAATTATTCGTTATTTAATAATATTAATGGTATATCCACTACAATAAATCTGGCCATTTACGATAAAAAAAATCATCATTTTTGGTCGAGTATTAAGTTCGTTTTTTCGTCGCAAGATAAAATTGCGTCACAAATTAGGATGTAGGGACCACATACTCAATAAAATAATAAAGCTATTTACGACGGAATTTATCGTCGTAAGATACCACAATATGATGAACAAAAACGTCGTAACTTATCCCTTCCATATTTTCAAAATTTTGAAAATACCCCCAAAATTTTAAAAAATTTGAAAAATACCGCCTAAATATTAAATTCTACCGAATATAGTCAACATAAGCATGCTAAATTTGACTGAATCTGGACAAAAAATTCTAATTAATTCGACCAAAATCGATCAATTTTAACGAACAACAATCTTAAAAAAAGTAGTAGAAAATGCTGCTCAAACAATTATGTAAAAATTAACGATTCAAAAACACCATTAAAACTAGCAACATAAGCACCAATATGTAATAATTTATATGATAATATATTACATAGAAAAACACTGCCCACCAATTACAATTATCAATACTTTCAATTCAATATCAGCAATCATCTAAAAGGAGTTTTTAGTGCAAAATATCTACCCACCAATCACCAATCACCAATCCTTACATTTACATTGGTGCAAATATAGAGTACTAACATTTATCCAATACATAAACTAGTTATAAGTCATAAGCAAAGCATATCATCACAATGCTGGACCAATAAGTTACCAATAAGTTATATTATCATCACCCCCTTTTCTACATAAAATAGTACCAGAACATCACAACGCTATTCAGTAAGAATTAGGCCTAGCAATCGGTCCAGACGGAGATCGAAACGATATTATAACAGCATCATTCACACACAAATGAAACGGAACCATGTTCCCCTGTCTCCTCGCATTCATTCACTCCTACAGTAGTTAAACACACCATTACACGTCTCCGAAACATAATAACGCTCCGTAAACACCAATCTTAACGCAAATGAATAAAATTGAAAATATCTAGGCCACAGACTTTAATGGCTCAAACAATTCAATATTTACTATTAGAATACACTAAAACCATCTCTTTTTCAGCTAGGAATTATATCAAACATCTTGTCCGCGCTAACAGTGTACAAAATCCTCCTACTCTTCTGTACTGGAATGAATGATATGTTAGCTTGTAAGATGCAAGCTGCCCGAAATATGGTGTATCGCCGTCAAGAAATCGAGCAAGTTGTGACTCGTTCTCGAGCCCAAAGAGTGCATAAAAGACTTTGGCATTGAAGAGGATTGAGAAAGAGAGAGGGGCAACATAAACTGAATTAAAGAGATAGATATAAAGGAGAAACAAAGGTGGAAGACTTGCTTGCAGCGATTTGAATCGATGTGAGGAAGGAGGCGGAACATAAGTTGTGAGGAAGGAGGCGGAACAAAGTTTGGTGTATATAAGATTTAATTGTAGGGTTTTGTTTTTTGCTTTACTGGGCTTTACACTTCGGCCCATGAATCGAGCTTCTAGTTGGGCCTAACTGAGAAAGTTATTGGCCTGTAAGAACTTGAAAGTAAATAAAATGAATGATAACAATTTTTATTTAGTTTTGAGTCATTATTTTTTTTGAAAAATCTATATTTATATCTATATTATTATATTAAATACAAAATAATATAAATTTGGCTGTTAGCCTGGTCATCGTAATTATAATAATATTTAAAATAAAATACTTTGTTAAATAGATTAATATTCATAACAGAATTATAATATGTCAAACGGTTTTCGTTAAAAAAAATAATATATAAATTTTTTTTGGAAGGGCTAAAAAAAGTATACTATTGATCCTATTTTAAATAAAAATTAAAAAAAACTATATATGGTTAGTTAGATTTGAAGAATCGTGGAAAAACAAGTCGAATGATATATTGGAAATTTACAGACGATTCCTGGAACAGCTTAATCGACTTCACCGGAAAAAGATTTGAGTTCGTCGCCGGCGAAGTTTCAGACGGATTTTCCGATCAATCTATGCGTTGTTTGTTGATTCTAAATTATGGTATAAGTCCCTGGCATTACGTTCTATGATTCTGCACAGTTTGGTGTGTTTCTGGGTTCGAATAAGGTTTCCCGGCGAGCTCGGGGTTGCTGGCAAGGGCGACCGCCGGCGTAGGTCGGGGACGACAATAGGATTACAGAAAAGTCCCTGGGTACCCCATATGTTGGTTGGGTCTATGTCGTTGGGTATAGATCCGCACTATATCCTGATTGATCAGCATGTTATAGTGCATATGTTGTTTCTAGTTTTTAGTCTAATTTATTGTTGATCGCCATTAACGGCATTCCTTCTTGAATAGTTTATGATTACAAAATCAAATAAAGATTTGATTCAAAGAGATGAATCAGTAAAACGTTCACTGTACTTTTATAAAAAAAGGTGATTTATGATTAAAGGCCAATGAGGGCCGATGTTTTATTCGCTAAACTATTTTAAATAAATAAAGATGTTGTGAAATCATTCAAAAATCATTTCCAGAAGTTTCTTTGATCAAATACCTGGAAACCATTTATGATATTTGCTGGACATTTTGGCTCACTCTTGCTTTGTGAAATCCTATTTCATTCAGTATCAAATATGGGAAAAAGTGAATAACTTTCAATAGACTGCAAAAGTGAAGAGATTCCAGCTGAATGGGATTTGGAGGTGTCAGAGTGATCAATACGAGAAATTAGTAAAGAGGTAATGGAATTGTATTTTAGATATTGTAATTTTAGAAGGTTAGATTCTTGTTTCATACCATAACTTGTAATCGATCCGGAATATTGAAGGGGTTATCTGTATATCTGTTTTAATATATAGGTTTATATTATCTAAAGTTTTTTAGTGACACCCAATCCTGGCCCCGGATATGGGGGTGTTACATGTATGCCATATACGAGTGATGGGCACCCTGTCCATACATGCATTCTTGCACCATACGTGTATGCTAGATTCAAGTGTTGGACGTATACCAGATGTGAGTGCTCGGTACCCGCATTCCGATGATATGAAGACCGCCCAAGTTTCACTGCTACAAGCATCCAAGTAATGGGAATGATGAACATGCAATCAATGGTTGCACATGTGTGAAAGTGCAACAAAAGTATGTGCATCATCTCATTCACTAGTTTTTTTGGACTTCATATACACATTAGTAAAAATCTCCATGATGGAAGAAATGTTCTCACTCAAAACTTAAACAAGAGAATGATTTAAGAAAAAATAATCACTTTGATGCTGACTCACACACATTTACATTTGAACAAAACATAATTTTTACTTAATTTTTTTATATTTATTCCAATGATCTTCACAAGACTTTATAGAAAGGTTTAGACACTTATATAAGTGCTATAATTTAAGACTCACTACAAATTGTAAACGTCATTCTATATAATACATGCTTGTAGACCAATACATTGAATTAATAAAGTACGAATACATGTGTCTTTAATTTTCTCACATATGTGTAGATGAATATAGAAACATTTAATGGATGTAACATTATATTTTTAACACATTCCCTCTTTTTTTCTCATATACTTCTATTATCACTAAAATTTTATTGTACCACGCACGTTCTCATACATGAACTTAATTTTTCACATGAGCTTTGCTCGTAATAGATTAACGTTTATATGCCGCACATGCTTTACACAGGCATTACAAAAATTTAGCCAAGTTGTGCTTGAAAATAACACAAGGCTTTCATGACTACTAGCAAATAACAGAGGGCTTCTTTGATGACAACCAGAACATTTGGCATTTTATTTTCTAGTCCAGCTTTGCTCCTCATAGGTTGTACTTCTATATGTCACACTGTATTTTCTAGATATCACAAAATCTTAGTCAAATTCTCCTTCGAAGTAAACAAGACTATACACAAATCTCTTTTAGGACAATAATGTAACCATAATCTCTAGCTCTTGATACTACTTTGCTAGATATTTAGGAGAAGTGTTATTTTATATAAATTATATTTTTTGAAATGACTTTATATAATCCATGAAAAGATATAGACACTTATTTAGCGGCTATACTTAAAAAGACTCTTGCTTAAATGCTAAATTTCAAAAAAGACAATAGAACACACTTTGGATAGTTGTATATATTAGATTATACAAAATATAGAATAATCTAGAATAACCTATACACTTCTATTAGATTCATAGTCAAAATTATATTGTATTTTTAACATTCCATTAGTCATACTCACTATATAAATACATATAATATGATTGAATATTAAATCAACTGGGACAATTGAGGAGTAACTCACTTTCGAGAAGACATTTGAACCGTATGAGATTATGTTGGAATTGATTCGAGAAAGAAACTTTCATAGTCAAAAGTCTATTTTATTTTAAGCACCCCATTAGTCATACTCACCTATATACATTCATATGATATGAATTCATAATAAAGCGTATGAGACTATTGAGTGATTAAACTAACTTTCGAGAACACATTTGACCGGTATGAGATGTTGTGTGAATGGATGGGAGAAAAAAGAGAGTTGTTTTTCAATGGGATGGTGATAGATTAAAAAAAAGAATATCATTAGCACATATGATTTTTATTACAAAACATAATTCTTAGAAATTTTTTTAAAAAATCATTAGGAATACTTTCACAAATTTGAAGGAATATGATCGCAAAGATCGTTCATGTACTAAGTGGCTTGAGATCCTCATTGTTTTTAATTTATTGATCCCTCCAAATGTGTATCATTTTCTTCTTCATCACTGTTGAACTATGTGGCTTGAGATCCACATTATGTTAAATTTATTGGTCCCTCTAAATTTCTATCATTTTCTTCTTCATCATTGTTTTGATCGCACTCATCAAATTATTCATCTTCTAATTTCCTTTTTTATAAAATTATGAATAACGGTGCAGGCAATCACAGTATCTTGTTGTTTAGAATATAAATATGGACCTATCTATTTTAAGATGGGTAATCTTACTTTTAACACACCATACGCGCGCTCGATATCATTTCTTAATTTTGCATGGGCATGAATAAAAGTTTCTTGACGAAGAAAATCTGATGACGAGGATCTTGTGTTAGAGTTTGAGGTTAAATAACCAAGAGTGTTTGTATATGCTCCATCAGAACGATAATATTTAATATCAAAAAAATATCCGAAATTATTCTTTATTTAATAATATTAATGTTATATCATTTAAAAATATTTAGAGATACATACTTTATGGGGGAAACACATATCCAGAATCAGGATAGAAGGAGACCTATATTAATACCTCACCCAGACAAATATGAATATTATATTAAAATCACAAATACTTAAAATATTTTGGTGACATTCACCCCTTCTCCATCCTCTACATTGAGTTTTTGACCAACCACAATAATAGCATGAACGAATGTGCCGTCAAGTTCACCAATTACTCCGTGTACCCCAATAATAAAAACATGTAAAATTATATTGAGTTTCTAGCTAATAACAAATTACATAATGCAAAAAAAAATCATTACTAACAGGAAATATTTTTAAGAGCTCTTTTTATCTCCTTGAAACATTTGAGTTTTTATTAAATGGTGTAGGAGATATTATTTCTTTTCAAAACTCCATCATTCCGTCTAGGTATTGTTTGTGTAGAATACCGAAATCTACGTTTCACCCTTATAAAATGTTCATTATGAAATACGACATGTAAACAATATCCATTATTTCTTCAACTGTTAAATACCGACTATCTTCCAGCCAACCACGTTGTTTAAAGAGGTTACAAAGTTGAATATATGTAACACGAGAAAGGGGCATCATTTTTTGACACTAAATTATTATCTTTTATTCTTGGTATTGTTCACTTTTTAAGAGTACTTTCAAATGGTAATACATAAAAATCTAATAAAAAATTATAACCACTTGAAATGCATTTATAAAAACCATTAAAATAAATGAAAAAGTTTGAAGTTCGAAACTAAACCAATTTCTAAAAACATGAATGCTAAAGAAAAACTAAGTCCCAAGAAAAATGAAATACAAAGATAAAAGTAAAGAGGACGCGAATAAAACCAGATGCAACACTAAGCATCAAATCCTAATTTAGTTGTCACCATTTCAACCTAGTGTTATTCGCATATTCATGAAAAACATCCATTGTTTCTATATTTTGGACTCTCACAAAAAATTTAAAGTTGGATGCAAGAGATTTGCTTATCTTCATCCAAAACTGTTCAATTTCTCTTTACATTCTTTAAGTGATGGTCCACTATTTGCCTCAACCATACTATAAGTTTATGTGCATTGGTCATATCAACCTCAAATTTTGTAAATTTTGTCATTTTTGGTAATGTTTTAACTTTTTTCTTTAGATTTTGTTCGACAATCGTATACGAGGTATTTGACTGCACTTCTTCGGTTCTAGGAATCTCCATGTCATTAGTTAGATCAACATTTTTATTCTTCTTAAAGCTAAGTCCAGATCCACTAACTTCCGTATTACATCATAAAAATGGGTATAAAGTTCAGGGTCACTCAAAGGTGTCATGTGGAATAAAGAATAGAGTTAATTTGGTTTAAAATGTGATATCTAAATTTTATTAAATATAAATTAAAAGTACTTTTTCAAGTTGATCCCATTCTTCAACTTCACAGATGAAGAATAGGATCAACTTCACACATGAATGTATTAGTTGTTAGATTATAATCATTCCAAGTTTTGAATTTGAGTAGACACCAAGCAACATATGGAGATCCTAAATAATCATTTCGATTTCTCATTTGTCTAGAATCAACCTCAAAGTTGTGGGTTTTATTAGGAATTTCTCCTATTTTCATCCATGAAGGTGGTATAAGATTGCTATCAAGCCTCCCACTAGCACTAAATTCCTCATTCTAGAAAAGTTTTAGTTAAAAGGTCACACCTTCATACCACTTTGTTCTTTTTTTGAGTATCGCTAACTTTGTTTTGGCTCTCACTAGCTTGAGTTTCGCTTTCACTAACTGCGTACATCCCTAAAAACCGAAATGAATTCAGAACTCATATATTTGTACCAATAAAAAACAAGATTATGTTAGTGTATTATTTAGAAAAGGACTTGACTTGCAGAATGTTATCGCAATTATATATTCATTGTGAAGGGTATTATAAACTCAAGGGATATGTAAAGTATCGGGTTGTTTATATTGCTTCCGATTTTTTAATTTATTCCAATCTATAACTATATCTATTTTTGTTTAGCTTTGCCCGATATCTAACAAAAATATCTAACTATAAGAAATTCATTATTTAGGAAATCAATACTAGTTTAAGTTCTTACAAATTGTAGTTAAATAGAGTTTTTGCAAAGTGAGCACATAGAAGCAATCAATCACATTAATTTAAGAAAAAATAAAAAGCACAGTGATAACTTGAACTGTGATTATGATGGACGACAACATCAACGATGAATAAGGTGAAGATATCGGCCTTGGTTGAAACCACTTTCCCATTGTTTAATCCTAGTTAGTTATGAACTGCTTTTGGTACTGTGAAGATTTTGAATGCTATTTTGTGAACTTTGGGCAATCTTATGCCTGCTTAGAAAACTTTTGGTACTGTTTAATTATTTTAATTATCTGTATCATGTTTGCCATTTTTGTGACTTTCCGATAACTATTCCGTGACAGGTGTATGTATTGCCAGACTTATTACGCAATGTAGTTCATTGATTTTTGCATATTTTGGTTGCAATGTTAGGAGTCTTTTATGACAAGAAGCAACCAATTTTTTTTATTTCAACTTATATTAAAATTACATAATCGAGTCAAATTAATAATCTCAAAACAATCAACTAAGTCTGCCGAATTTAATATGCACCATAAATAACAATAAATTTGGCCGTAATTACATTACACAAAAAATAACTACACTTTTTTCTAACAAAATTTCATAATTTTTATATTAAACATAAACCGGGTGCCCTTAGTTTTCAACAAAATAGGGTCATATTAAATTTAACAAAAACCCGCATTCATCATTTTTAATGAAATAGAGTCATATATATATAACAAAACTCAAAGTTACGACCAAGAACAGTTGTAACTACATTTCAACCAAAATCTGTCATTTTTAAACGTCAAACGACCATCTATTATATTTACGTACCAATGAAAAATGGTTGTATTTAAATTACAATAGAACTCGGTCGTATTTGAATTATGACCAAAGACAGTCATGTTTATTTTTATGACCTAAAAATTCATTTTTTTGCTAATAATTAAAATTTCAAATATACTAAATATGAACGCATCGAAATAGAGCTGTCGTTTAAGCCTGTCATATTTATATCATCATATTTAGTCAGTCGTATTTTGCTAAATACGACCGTTTTTTTTTTAAAATGACTAGCTTCAGAAAAACTACTATTTTTGCTGTCTTTTTTAAATAAAATCAAGCGTATTTGGTCGGTACTAAAAACGACCAATGTCGTCTAGTCATTTTTTGTTTTGTTTTCTGTAGTGAATGGGATAATAATGGTAACATGATATCTTGCCCAGTTTGATAATGTATATAATGAGTATTATTTATTTATGTGAGTTATGGTTTCTACTTAAGAGTGGGGAACACATGATACTTGAAATATCAATTCACACAAAAAATACAAACATTTGCATTTACGATAACTCCATGTCATTTTTAAAAGAATCGTTATTATACAAAATAAATATAAAAAATGATAATCATGGAGGTACAAAATCTTTGAATGATTAATAAAAGAATAGTTATTATACTAAATCTTGTTATTTGGCCTTGAACACATTTAATATAGAACCAACCCTGAATCTTCTTGGCAACTGTAGCTTGCTCAAATGGTAATGCTGGCAAGGCCTTCTCCCTATTTTCCTTCTTCAGTTCATCCTCACTAAGTTCCTTTTCCATATCTCTGAATTTCTTGGGGAGGTGGGTGATTTCCTCATCACCAAGTTTGCCTTCATTAACATTGTATGATATCATACTTCACCTTTTCTTGTAGTCTTTCTTGAGATCCTCCACCATGTATACGAATGTCCGGCTAAAACAGGTCGTCCAAAACTCTTCATCTATTTAAGATTGTGAGTTAACTCGAATTCATGAAGGGGTGTTTTTGGCACATGGAACTCGGTCTCCATGTAAACAGCAACCTTTTGACCGCTTGAACGGTTCTTGTCATTCAAAGCCCTCACAGTTGTCCTTACACTATAACAAATCTGACCATTTACGACGACCAAGTGACGATGGAAAAGAAATGCGCGTGAACTTACGACGGAAAATTATTTCTGTGGTAAGTTTATATGCGGAAGAACGACGTCATTTAACTTACGACGGAATGTGATATCCGTCGTAAGTTAAATACCTTATGACGAAATTATGAAAATAATAATTTTTTAAAGAAACTTACGGTGAAAATTACATTCCGTCGTAAGATATCAAAGAGGGAAATTCAACTTTTCCCCAAAATTTTGGCGGTAAATTTGACTTTTCTCAAATTTTTGGCTGCCAATAATTTATGATGGATTCCGTTGTAAACTAGCTAATGATTTTTTTTATTTTCAGTTTCTAAAAAGTGGTATTTCACGATCCAACCATATTAATGTCAGCATTTATTTAAAACACCAAATAAACACCAATTCAGGATTAAACACTCGTTAGTTGTACGTGTCAAACCGATGCTTGACTGTTAAAATGATAAACTAAATAAAATTATTTTGATATGAAATTTTGGTTATATCACTAATATATATCTATTGACATCCATACGGTTGCATCACTGAGAAATATTTTTAAAATAATCAGAACACCAAATCATGATTAAATACTTATTAGCCGTACTAGTCAAACTCTTACTTGACTGTTAAAATGACAAACCAAATAAAATTATTTTGATATGAAATTTTGGTTATATCACTAATATATATATATATATATCCATTTACATCCTTACAATTGTATCATTGAAAAATATTTTTAAAATAATCGGAACACCAATTCAGGATTAAACACTTGTTAGCTTTACTAGTCAAACTAATGTTTGATTGTTAAAATGGAAAACCAAATAAAATTAATTTAATATGGAATTTTGGTTATATCACTAATATATATATCTATTTACATCCATACGGTTGGATCATTGAGAAATATGTTTAAAATAATCAGAACACCAAATCATGATTAAACACTTGTTAGCCGTACTAGTCAAACTCTTACTTGACTGTTAAAATGACAAACCAAATAAAATTATTTTGATATGAAATTTTGGTTATATCAGTAATATATATATCTATTGACATTCATATGGTTGGATCATTGAGAAATATTTTTAAAATAATCAGAACACCAAATCATGATTAAACACTTGTTAGCCGTATTAGTCAAACTTTTACTTGACTCTTAAAATGACAAACCAAATAAAATTATTTTGATATGAAATTTTCGTTATATCACTAATATATATATATATATCTATTGACATCCATACGGTTGGATCATTGAGAAATATTTTTAAAATAATCAGAACATCAAATCATGATTAAACACTTGTTAGCTGTACTAGTTAAACTCTTATTTGACTGTTAAAATGACAAACCAAATAAAAATTTTTTGATATGAAATTTTGGTTATATCACTAATATATATATCTATTGACATCCTTACGGCTGTATCATTGAAAAATATTTTTTTAAAGGTCGAAACACCATTTCATGAATAAATACTAGTTCGTTGTACTAGTCAAACCGAAGCGTTAAAATGGCAAACCAAATAAAATTATTTGGATATATTTTTTTGTAATATTCTAAAAATTGTATATTATTAATTAATAAAAATATAATATTAATTATTGACTAATGCATGATATAATTTTATGATAATTTATGAATAATGAGAGGGACTCATTGGAATAAAATTTTAAAGAGAAAATGACCTTTCAACCTTTTTATTTTATTGTATTTATTTATTATTCATAATTTTTAAATGATCAATATTAATTTATTTTTATTATATTATAATATATTTTTATTAGATATAAGTAATATTTATTTATTGTGGAGATCAAATGAATTGATTTGTTAGAGAAGAGTAACATGAATTAAAGTCTGCCAGGAATAGGCGTATAAATTTGCCTTGGATCACGTGGCAAGTTAATATTAGATAAAATCACAGTATCCGGATCACTACCGTGATGTGAATTTACAGCCGTTCGATTAAAGAAAGGAGACATATGAATGGTTGATTTAAAGTAAAGAAATAGAACCATCTCATATCACCTCTCTGTCTTTCTACCACCAATAATTTCATTCTCAGCCACACTCTTCTATCTATTTCTATTCTATAATATACAAACCCAATAACAAAATTTTGCTTAATCTTCTTATATTACATTACATATATAATATATAAAACATATACTCAATTTCTTTAAAAGACTTCGAAGCCAAGCAAAAAATAGGGAAGAAAATAAGCCAATCTTTTACTCTTCTAATATTTCATGATGTTTATGTTTGTTTTACTTGAGAGAAAGCTACAATCCAAACTTTTATTAATTTACATACGTGTTTGTTAATTTTTAGTTGATAAATTTTTAATTTGTTTGTATTTACGGTTTGATTTTCCGTTATTGTTCCTAACTATTTGTTGATACGGTTAATGACAATAGATTGCAAGTGACTATAGCTTTAATTTGTGATATTAAACACTTGATTGGGGTTAAGAATGACTGGAGTTTGTAGTTTGGCCGGAAAAGTTGAGTTCTTGGTTCGTTGTTGATCATAACTTTCTTTATAGCGATAATATTAAGTCGTCGTTGTAATTCCTTTGTTGGGAAACTGACCTGCAATGATTTGGTATACAAAAACGGACTGAAAATGGTGTTTTTGGGTCAAATTGAGAGATAGAGCGTGGGGAGCAGGAGGATACGATGAACCGGCGAAATTCCGGTTATTGTTAGCCGGAAAGTGAAGGAGGAGAAAAAACATTGATATTTTTTTTAAACCTGGAAAAACAAACTTACGACGGTTGTTCATCACATATTTCGTTATAAATAGGCCCTAATTCTTAAAATACGATATTTTTTATGTCGGAAGTGTCTAACTTACGACGCATTTTTCTATCGTAAAATTATGTTGTATCTTATTAAAAGTGGGTCCCGTAAAGTAATATCCATCGTAAGTACATAACTTACGACGTTATTTTTCATCGTAGTTTGGTATCTTACGATGATATATTCCGTCGTAAGTAGATTTATTATTTTATTGAGTACGTGGGCCCCTACTTCCTAACTTGCGACACAATTTTATCTTGTGACGAAAAAATAAACTTACTACTCGACCAAAAACGATAATTTTTTTCAGTCGTAAATGGCTTAATTACGACGATTTCAGTTCAAAAAAACCGTCGAAAATGGCCAGATTTGTTGTAGTGTTATCATCTAACAACGTATAACAGGAACGTAAATAATGAGCAACTAAATCAGAATATTCCCAAAACTGGAGCGCGGATAGTCAGCTTACCAGGACCATTCTTATTCTGAAGATGAGAAGATACACATAGTCAGAAGGTTCCAAAAGTTTCAGAGAAATTGAACGCTCACCTTCATGATATTCTATATATTAGTAGATCCATGTTTAAAAACAAGAGTGTTCACCTTAACGATAATCATAAGGCATGTTCCATTCCTAATAGTATAACTGTAAGCATAACTATCTGCATACAAGATTATCAGCCTGTTTTCCTTCTTCCTACTATAAATATTTTATATTCCTAACTTAAATAAATTAAGAAAAATATAAAGATTTTACTATAAAATATATTTATAATTATTGAATAAAAAGTAATATTTGAAAAAGTATCCTATTCAAAAAGGATATAAATGTAACATATATGATTATATTAAAAAAATGAGTAGTGCTACGGATACCAAATTAGATAAGAAAATTTTGTACAAATGACATGGTATTTGGCATTGTTCACGTGATGATTTCAAATATTGCTATAGGTGGAGTTAATGTAAATAAGGGTTTATTTGTAACAAATAACATATATCATTTGGATTCATTTTGGTACCTCTAGTATTATCCTAATAAAATATTAATAATTTATAAACAAAAAATAAACAAGTAACAGTTTAGTACACTCCTCAATTAACTACCACACAAATAACACAAATAATGAACTAGCAATTTAAAAAATGAGAATTTACTATAGATTTGATTGTTGGCTTACCTGCATCTGTGATTGATTTCATGAAGCATTTTCTTCATATTTTCCTGGAGAACAATTATAAATACGCATTATTGTGTAAATATTTTTGCCCAACCGAAACTCGGTTCTACCTTTATCAATACTGCTTTTGACTAATTTGGAATTATTAAAAAATTACTAAAAGATCTAATCAAATTAAACAATTTAGCCATTAAAACACCTATAATATTCTTGTGATACATTATTAGGAATGAAAAACAAAAAATGAAAGACCATCTGAGTTATCACATTTATACATGACAACCACCTTACTTACTGTAACGGGCCTATTCTTTTTTTCTTCGAATGGCCACTGCTGCCTGCTGTCGTGTTTCTGTGGCCTAGCAGTCTTGTCGCCCACGTTACTGTCTACTCAAGCAACAAAATAATAGCAGCCTTCCCACACAAACGCCTATATGATAAGTACACTATCTACCACAATATGTATATGAAAGTGCACAAGATATACAGCGAATGCCAACCTTTATATTATTACCACAATAAATACAAAGGATCCCACAATTACACTTAGATATCCCACAACCCAAGTGTCCCCACACTATTGCCTCTATTTTACCTAATACAAGCAAGATGATGTCATACAACATATGTTTACAACTGAGTGCCTAACATACATATAGTTGAGCCACGAATTTGAACTATAAGGCAGTTTTATAACTGCCGGGCAGTTTATAAAACTGTCCCCCATGCCTTGCAACTGCCCCCGTGCCTTCTACTTGTGTCCCTATAATTTTCCAGTTTCCCTTGTCATCAAGCTTCTAGGACTCCTCAAAACCGTGAATAACTGTCACTAAGTGAATTCCTACTCAAACACTAGTTGTTGGTAAGACTGTCGCAGTAGCCCCAGCAAGCCCAGCAGAACCAACAGCCCTGACAAACCCAGCAGACCCGACTGCGTGCACAGCTGTCGCCGATTAAGAGTCACCATGCCTAGTCGCCTTAGCTATCGCCGAGCGGCGTCTCATCCAACTCATGTTGCTTGAACAATTGCTTCCAAATAAGGTGTGCATCCCTCATCTAAAATGAATTAGATTCATGTATCAAGTTGATAAAATGGAATGGATTCTACTAGATCCATATATAAGATGGAAGATGCAATTATATTGAGAAAAAGCTAGAAGAAAACTGACCTCCATGAATCAAGCTAAATCAAATATGTCGTCATACTTTTACGCTCACCCTCGCTATATAGTTGAGTTCTATTATATATTGTGGATATTAGACTTTCTCGAGAATTCTACATCTTTCATTCTTAATGGGCTGTTACAAATTAAACAAGTTAAATTAAGGTAGAAAAACTTAGGCTCAAAACATACAAATTAGTGAAATTTTTGGCCCAAAATGTAAGCCCAAAAAATCAAAAATATTCAAATTAGGCCTGAAAACTCAGTTTATTTTGTAAGTTATAATTGAATTATAAAATTGTCAAAATCTGATTTATAAAATAACGGTAGACACAAAATAAAATCAAATGAAATTTAATAAATGATTATATTTTTAATTTTTTTGCTTCAGTTTGAATCCTTTTTCTTTACCTATTTCAAATTAACAAACATTTTTTATTTGACATTAGTATCCAGCTCGGTATTAGTACAAGGGGTCAAATCTATTAAAAATGGTTATGGGCTACAATAAACAAATAATTCAGAGACTTTAAATCTGATACACATGTATATTTTATATTCGAATAATCTAAATTGAGTCTTTGTAGATATTGTAAAATATATTTCAAGTCAAAACAAAGAATAAATGATTATAATAATTTAAATAGAAATTTTAAAATGAAATTGATAATCATCTTTTATTCTTAATTTTTGGATTATATCAATTTGATAATACTTTTTAAATAATCAAAAAATTAAAAATTATTTTGCCACCTTCTTATGCCATTAAGTAAAATTGTCGAAAACTGCTTTATAGTACTTTTGAAACCTAATAAATTCAATTTTTTCTTGGAGCTCCATTTTTTTCTCTAAATATTTTAACTAAGATTTTTTATATAATTACAATATTAATTTTTTTTACTTATAATACCTATTTATGCAAATATCTATTTAAAAAGAATAATAATCATGCACGTTTATTAACTAGTAATATATAATGTATCATACCTTCATATGACACATAAATCTTTTGGTAACATAAATGTGATTCTATTTATGCAAACTAATTATTTAAAACTAAGTCAAATATATTATATCTTTTGAGATATGAGATGATATTGATAAGCCCGGTTCATAACACCTCAAAATTTTAGGAGAAGCTGTAACTTAACCTCTTATCAGAAATCGGTTTAGGGACGGACTCGGGTTAGAGTCCTCCCACCCCCATATATTTAATTCAAATATTTCTTATTGATATGGATATTGGTATTGGTTTTAACTTTTATTATCAATCGTAGTAAAAAATATCGTACCTTTAAGAAGGAGTTTTAAAGAGTATAAGATCATGTTAGTGCCTTTCCTCTGCAATCTTAAGGTTTTAGAAGATCTGGTTACTTAACATGATATTATATCTCAGGATGGCCAGAGGAGAACACCGGTTCAAGTCCATGAGGAGGACACAGGTTCAACTCCATGCATGTTACGCTCAATATTCTAATTAATTATTAAAAATATTGACATTGTACCTTAGTGGGAAAAAATAAATGGGACCAGATCCCCATCCGGTATATGTGTACTATGATGGGCCCCTAAATAGGAAAAGAACCACACCTAGTCAATTGATCGCAGGCTAGGCCCAAAAAGGGACAACACATCTAGTGATCCACTCTTCAAACCTGAATAAATGGGCTTTCGACTGAGGACGATGTTGAGATATGAGATATGATCGTGATAAGCCCAATTCCTAACATCTTGAGGATTCAAGATGACTAGTACCTTAACATGGCATCAAAGCTCGATTTGGGGAGGGACTCGGGTTCCAGTCCTCCAAACCCCATATATTTAATTTAAATATTTGTTGTTGGTATTGATATTAAACTTCGGTCGTCCTATTGCTTTACATAGTGTCATACCCACGCCCAACAACCCATTATACGATCGACATCCTAGTCAAACCTACAAACACACCTTCACAGAGCTGCTGGGATCTGGGGATTCAAAGAAGCTGATCAAGAGAAGGAAAGAGAACGACTTGACGGGGTCAGTTGATATTCCTAGTGAGATCTTCTTGATGATGCCAAAGATCCTGGCGGAAGTTGAGCAAATGGTGTTTTTTTACCCGCACGCGAAGTTATATAGTTTTTCTGGATAAGGAAATCAACAAGCTAGCCTCTACAACTTTTCCAGACCTAAGTCTCCATTTGGCCTTATCATGAATGTAATTGACAAGATTATCTTAGAGGTATTTTTTTTAAAAAATTTAACATCATTAAATGCATCTATAAATTTAAACATAGACACTCAACATGAACACTTGGGTATTTATCTATAGTTTGATAAATTGTTAAGTGCAAATAATAGAAGTTTTGATAGACACGTGTCCACATATTACACTCCTAGCTAACTTTGGTAATTTAATGTGCAATTGACTTTGGTTGAGATAAGGCTACCATAATATGTTCGTGTGTTTATAATGATAGATTATTTTAAATTTAGGTTGGGTATAATTTCTGTGTGTCATCGTGATTTATTTTTGCAATATACTTGCTTTTAGTACCTGTTTTATTATTCAAGATTTTATGAGCTTCGAGATCAACAAACTAAAGTTCAGTTTCAGGTAGAAAATTTTAAATCAGTTTTTTGTACTTTTAAGAGTTCAAGTACTACTTTGTTTATTTATTGTTTTTTCTTGAATGTACTATTTTGATTTTAGTACTTTTTGTTAGATTTTTCCCCATTTTCAATCTTCACTATAAAGATTTGTTCTTGATAAGTAAATCAATGTGAGGATTATATAACTTTCTTTTATGACAGTTGAACTTTCTTCTAGCTGACTTCTACCTGATTTTTCTGCAGCAGCCACCTCTGACTGTGACTATGATGGACGGCACCATCAATGATGAATAAGGTGAAGACATTGACCCTGGTCCAGACCATTTTCCAGTTGTTTAATCCTCGCCAATTATGAACTACTTTTGCTACTGTGAAGATTTTAAATGCTATTTTGTGAACTTTGGGCAATCTTATGCCTGCTTAGAAAACTTTTGGTACTGTTTAATTATTTTAATTATCAGTATCATGTTTGCCATTTTTGTGACTTTCAGATAACTATTCCATGACAGGTGTATGTATTGCCAGACTTATTACGCAACGTAGTTCATTGATTTTTGAATATTTTGGTTGCAATGTTAGGAGTCTTTTATGGCAAGAAGCAACCAATTTTTTTATTTCGACTTATATTAGAATAACATAATCGAGTCAAATTAATAAGCTCATAACAATCAACTAAGCCTGTCGAATTTAATATGCACCATAAATAACAATAAATTTGGCCATAATTAGATTATACAAAAAATAGGTGCGCTTTCGTCCAACAAAATTTGGTAATTTTAATATTAAACAGAAACTGCATGCCCTTCATTTTCAATAAAATAAGGTCATATTAAATTTTAAAAAAACATGCATTCATCATTTATAATGAAATATAGTCATATTTATATAACAAAACTCAAAGTTACAACCAAGAACAGTTGTAACTACATTTAAACTACATTTATGTACCAATGAAAAATGGTCGTATTTATGCTAGATATATTTGTGATGTCATGTCTAATCTGATTTGTTTGGTCTCAGAAATTACTATCAGAACTTAACTGGATATCAGAACTTACTGAAGACAGGAAGTTATCAGAACTTAAGGCGTTAGAACTTATATTAGAACTTAAGTGCAGTTACACTTTAGGGATGAAAAGCGGCTGATTTACAGGAGAGGACCTGGATTAAACAAGTAAAGATATGCATGAAAAATTGGACAGCTATAGGATTGCAGTAGATAATCTCTGATTGATGTATTCTAGGAAACAGAATCATTATCATATCAATTAGGAGATATCTTATAACTGTGTAATATATAAACACAGATTAGGGTTTACACTATAAGTGTTTTCATTCACGAGAATATTATTCATTGTAACCCTAGCAGCTCTCAGTGATATCATACATCACTGAGAGAGTAGTTTAACCTACTTTGTAACAGAGTTTATTATATTGAAAAAACTCGATTATTGGTACATATGTGTGTTCTAAGTCGATTTGATTATATAAACATTATATTCAACCCCCTTCTATAGTATTGTGTGACCTATCAAGTGGTATCATAGCCTTTCTATTACCATACATAGAGTAAGATCCAAATAATAATCATGTCTGATCAATCAAAAACACAAGACCCTCAAGAACCTGTAAAGGTTCAACCGATTCAAAACACAAGTAGATATGAAACCATCAGGGTTCCTATGCTCAGGGTGTGTGAGTACCCTGTATGGAGTGTGAAGATGGCCATGTTTCTGGAAGCTACAGATCTAGAATATTTAGACATAATTTATGATGGTCCACACAAGCCCACAAAGCTTTCTGTTACAGTTGGGAATGAGCCACATAAGATGATTCCCAAATAAAAGAGAGAACTCACAACTGAAGACATCTCTTCACTAGGCAAGGATGAAAAAGTAAGACACTTGCTTCATAGTGCACTTGACAATGTCATGTCAAACTGGGTGATTGAATGCAAGACTGCAAAAGAAATCTGGGATGCATTGGAAGTGATATATCAAGGAACCAATGCCATCAAAAATAACAGGAAGACAATACTCACACAAGAGTATGACCACTTTGACTCAAAATCTGATGAGTCACTAACTGGTACATATGACAGATTCATAAAGTTGTTGAATGATCTGTCACTAGTGGATAAGGAATATGATCCAGAAGATTCAAATCTGAAATTCATACTAGCTCTTCCTGAAAAGTGGGATTTGAAAGCTACTACAATAAGACACAACTATGAACTTGCTGATATGTCTCTTGATGAAATCTATGGGATGCTCAAGACTCATAAACTTGAGATGGAGCAAAGAAAGAAGAGGCATGGAGGGAAGTCTAAGACAATTGCTTTAAAAACTGAAGAAAAGCCAATTGTCTCTAGGAAGGCAAAAGGAAAAGCTCTCATCATACAGTCTGATTCAGAGTCACCATATTATGATGATAATGATTCAGAACCAGAAAATTTATCTGAAGTGGATGTTGATGCAGAGATGATGCAACTATGTGCTCTTATGGTAAAGGGTATCAGAAAGATAGGCTACAAGAAATTCAGAAAGGGTTAGAAGTTTCCAGGAAATGTGGAAGTTCTGACAAGAAAGGGTTCAGAAAGACTGAAGGCAAAGGAGGAAAGTTTGACAGAGGAGATAACTCAAATGTCAAATGCTATAATTGTGGTGAAAGTGGCCACATCTCTCCTGATTGCAAAAAAGGAAAAGGTGATAAAGGCCAGGCACTTATCACAAAGAAGAAAAACTGGGCAGACACTTCAGAATCTGAAGAAGAGTTTAACTATGTCTTAATGCCAAATGCTGATAGCAGTTCTGATGCTGCTGAACTAAAAGTACCTCTATCAACTCTTGCTTTTGATACAAAAGATATTACTGAGTTGAGATTATTTCTGAAAAACATTTATATTAGCTATAGAGATTAGACTTTAGAGAATGAAAGATTAAAATCTGAAAATCTAAAGTACAAAAATAGAATTAGCTAACTTGAAGAAGAGTTAGTAAAGATGAACAATATTCAGACACAGAGAGATAATATTTTGTATGTTAAGAATAAAATGCTTAAACAGAATGATTGTCTAAAAACTGAATTAAAAAAGAAAGAGAAATCATCAGGACTTGGACTAACTCAGGCAAGACAACTCAGAATATTCTAAGTAGTGGAAACTGGAAAGAGGGGTTAGGTTATAAAGATGGTAAAAGTGAGAAAGGGACTTTGCCAATTAAGCCAATTGCTATCAAAAAGACTAAAAAGCCAAAGGTAAATCCTGTTAAATTTGTTGTAAAAACTGTTGTGTCTGATTTTGAAGAGAAGAAAGACTCTAAAACAAAAGGCAAAGAAAAGTCAACTTCTGACAAATTAAAACAGAATAAACCAGCTTTGGTAAACATTTGCTTAATGACCAAGAAGCAGCTTAAGTATAAGCTGAAAGAGATTAAAAATGTGAACAAGGAAAACGCTAGGAAAATTAGTAATGGAAAGGAAGGTGTGAATAAAAGTAATAATTATATATCTGTTTCTAATGCTCCTAGAAAGAAGTGCTTTAATTGTGGAAACCCTAACCATCTTGCTTTTTTTGCAGGAAAAATTAAAACATTAACTCCTTACATCTTAAGTCAGGAGTTAAGAGTCATTCTGTTAGGTTTAAACCACAAAATCCTTGTTTTCATTGTGGTAGTTCCTGGCACTCCATTTATACCTGTAAGGAATATCATAGTCTATACTATGATTATTATGAAGTAAAACCTTCTTTAAAGAAAGTTAGCATTTTTCCTTCAAATATAAAGTCTGATATAAAGTCTGACATAAAATCTGATAAAAAGTCTGTTAGCATAAACTCTGAAAATCAATCCGCTGTAAATGCTAACAAACTTAACAAGGCCAAAGGATCCAAGCAAGTTTGGGTCCTTAAAACTAATCAATAGTGGTCTTTGTGATTGCAGGGCAACATGAAAAACATCCTGGTTCTATGACTAGAAATAAAGCCATGATGTCAGACTTTGTGGAGAAAAGTAGCCCAGGAGCTTCTTATGGAGACGGCAACATGGAAAGACTCTGGGATATGGCAATATCAATCTTGGGAATGCCATAATTGAATCAGTAGCTCTTGTCTCAGGACTTAAAAACAATCTGCTAAGTGTGAGTCAAATCTGTGACAGAGGTTATCATGTGGATTTCTTTGAAGAACACTGTGAAGTTTTAAGTAATTCTACATACAAAGTGGTTCTGAAAGGTTACAAACATGGTAACATATTTGAAGCCTGACTTTCACCAAATTCTGATGGTTCTGCAATCTGTCTGTTAAGCAGAGCATCAATTGAAGAAAGCTGGAATTGGCACAAGAGACTCTCTCATTTAAATTTGAACAATATAAATGAGCTATAGTAAAGAAAGATCTTGTGAGAGGACTGCCAAAATCAATATTTGGTCCTCATAGTCTTTGTGACTCATGTTAAAAGGAATAACAAAGAAAATCTTCATTCAAGAGCAAAACTGAATCCTCAATTCTTGAGCCTTATAACTTACTGCATGTTGATCTATTTGGTCCAGTCAATGTCATGTCTATTGCAAAGAAGAAATATGCTATGGTTATAGTGGATGAGTTCACAAGATAAGCTTGGGTATATTTCTTGCACAAGAAGAATGAAACTTTATCTACTCTAACTGATCATGTCAGATAGCTAGATAAGTTAGTCAAAGATTCTGTTAAAATAATAAGAAGTGATAATGCCACTTAGTTCAAGAATTCAATCATGGAAGAGTTCTGCAAAAAGAATGGAATAAAGTAGGAATTTTCTGCACCTGGAACTCCACAGCAGAATGGAGTTGTAGAAAGAAAGAACAGGACTCTTATTGAAGCTGCATGAACTATGCTTGATGAAGCAAATCTACCTACCTATTTTCGGGTTGACGCTGTGAAGACTGCTTATTTTATACAGAATGCTACACTCATAAACACGCATGGAAAAACACCATATGATATGGTGAAGAAGAAGAATCCAAATATGAAATACTTCCATGTATTTGGATGCAAGTGTTTTGTTCTTAAGACTCATCCTGAACAGCTTTCAAAATTTGATCTAAAAGCTGATAAAGGAATTTTTGTTGGATATTCTCTTTCCACAAAGCCATGGAATCTATCAATGTATCTTTTGATGATAAAAAGATTACTGGACTTGAAGATTTCAATGATCATGATCAGCTGAGATTTGGAAATGAAGATGTAAATTCTAATTTTGTAAATTTTGATGACCTAAATCCTGATCTTATAAGTTTTGACGGGTTAAATTCTGATATCATTAAAACTGTTGTAACTGCTCCAAAGGAAAATACACATATTCAGGGGGAGCAAGCTGATGATCATACCACATCTCAAGACTTTCAAGAAGCATCAAAACCAGTCACTGGCTCTTCAAGTTCTGATTCATCAAGTTCTGATAAGCCAAATTCTGACAATTCTGGAAACTCTAATTCTTCAATTCCTGAAGGATCCAACGCAAATTCTGGAATCTCAGAGAGCATAACTTCAGGGGGAGCATCAGAAAATGTTGATGGAGACAGCATGGATCATGAGGGAGGATCGAATTCTAGAGATCAAATTCCATCTTCAAGGAAGTGGACTAAATCACACACTCCTGACCTAATAATTGGAGATCCTGAAGCAGGTGTCAGAACTAGAACAATAACAACAAATGAATATCTCTATCATTCCTTTCTATCTCAGACTGAACCAAAGAAAGTGGAAGAAGCTCTTCAAGATGGTGATTGGGTGCAAGCAATGCAGAAAGAGTTAAATGAATTTGAAAGAAATAATATCTAGACCCTAGTACCAAGACCAAAGGATAGATCAATTGTTGGTACAAAATGGGTATTCAGAAATAAAACTGACAGCGATGGCATAATTACAAGAAATAAAGTAAGGCTGGTTTCTAAAGGTTACTCTCAAGAAGTTTTGGCTTAAGCGGCTCAAAAGAAGTTTAAAGTCTTTCAAATGGATGTGAAAAGTGCTTTTCTCAATGGAGAATTGGAAGAAGAGGTATATGTTAAACAACCTTCAGGCTTTGTAGATCCAAAATTTCAAAATAATGTCTACAGGCTTGACAAAGCAATTTATGGCCTTAAGCAAGCTCCTAGAGCATGGTATGAGACTCTAGCTCAATTTCTTCTGGAAAGTGGATTTCATAGAGGCACAATTGACAAGACTTTATTCTACCTCAACCATGGAAAGGACTTACTTTTAGTACATATATATGTTGATGATATCATCTTTGGTTCTACAAATGCTAAAATCTGTGAAAAGTTTTCAAAGCTAATGCAGTCAAGATATCAAATGAGTATGATGGGAGAACATAGCTATTTTTTGGGACTTCAAGTCAAGCAAACTGAAGAAGGTACTTTCGAATGCAAGACTGTTCAACTGCATCCACTCCCATGGCCACATCCACAAAGTTAGATAAGGATACTGGAGCATCACTTGATATTACTAACTACAGAGGTATGATTGGCTCACTTCTATATTTTACTGCAAGTAGACCTGATATCATGTATGCTACCTGTCTCTGTGCAAGATTTCAGGCAAATCCAAGAGAACCTCACCTTATAGCTGCAAAAAGAATTTTCAAGTATCCTAAGGGTGTTGTTGATTTAAGATTGTGGTATCCCAAAGAATCATACTTTAAGCTAATAGGTTACTCAGATACATATTTTGCAGGATGCAAAATTGACAGGAAAAGCATAAGTGGTAATTCCCAATTTCTTGGAGGCATATTGGTTTCTTGGTTTATCAAGAAACAAAAATCAATTTCCACATCAACTGCATTGCTGTAGGAAGTTGTTGTGCACAGATTCTTTGGAGGAAGAATCAGTTACTAGACTATGGGTTAGAATTTTCTAAAATACCTATTTACTGTTATAATCAAAGTGCTATTGCTATGACAGGAAATCCTGTTCAACACACAATGATAAAGCGCATAAACATTAGGTACCATTTCATAAGGGAACATGTGATGAAAGTTACAGTGAAATTGTATTTCTGTTCCAACAGATCAATAACTAGCAGATATCTTCACAAAACCACTATGTGAAGCTACTTTTACAAGACTGGTAAATGAACTTGGAATTGTTTCAGGTTATTTCTCAAAATCTTTTTAGTTTTTGTTCTCATACATCAGACTTTATGATCAGTGTTTACATATTTTCTTATCTCAATGTAATATGTACTTAAATTGTAACATATTAAACACTACTTATTATTTGATGTGATTTTATAAACTCTGTAAGTGTTTTGAATGTTTTGTGACTATTCAATCCAATGAGGATTATTTTGTTAGATGCTGACTTAGTAGTCTTTAACAAACTATGTATCCCATGTTTGAATTAGTTATTTATGTGGAAATCACTAACACAAGCAAGTTCTGATTTTGATCTTAGTCAAACTAACTTCCTGTATCTTATTACTAAGTCACAAACTAGATTATTGCTTCTTATCTGTCAAATTATGATGTCCGTAAATCTTAAGGATGAACTATATGCTTGATAAACCTCACTTATCTGAAGAAAATAAAAAAAATATAAAAAAAAGAAGAATTGAAATCGGGTACTCCTTTGAGATCTAGAGTAAATATGTGAAAGGGAAGATCCAAGTTCATTGCTGGTATTAAGTTATATGCATTAGAAAAGCAAATTAATTTTTCTTGGTGACTTTTCACATTCTCTGATTACTGGAAAAAATATTCTGATAACAGCATTAATACTGATGGCAGTTGTAACTCATTTACACTGAGAAGCCCTTGTCAAAAGAATTTCAAAAGATGCATAAAATAAGCTCAAAAAGTTGAGGTGGATTCTTGCATAACTATATTCTACAGTAGACTTCACAATTCAAGACAGATTTTAAGCATTTTTCTTAGTTATGCCTTATTTATAAGATATACTGAAGTTTATCAGACTTTAATCGTTATCTAATCATTTGCACATACACACACTATCACTCCATATGAATGATAAAAATTATTGTGGTGATTAAGTTGTCTCTGATAAACAGTTATGTATTATTTGCATAAATTCTGAGGACAAGTTCTGATTATGTTCTGATGATTAAACTCTGAAGAAACCAGTCAGTATTTATGTGAAGAAACACAGAAACAGTCATTCATTTTTTGAGTATAGAAGCCATGTTCAGATGACCGTTAAATTCTGATAATAGTCAAGTTCTGATGCAAATCCTGATGATTGCGTGTCATTATTTATTTACTTGACTTATTTTTGGTATATACTGTAACGGTTATATTTCTCAAAAAAATAATTAGGTGAGATCTAATCTTCAGTGGAACTCCTTCTTTCTCTAGTCCTGAAAGATGATGCCAAAAAAGGGGGAGAGGGTAGTTAAGTCCAAATGCTCACCAAGCCAAACACTGAAGAAAAAGGATGATCATGGAGATGACCACATACAAAATTCCGACTCAATAGACAAGTTCTCATCAGAGAATGTCTGGTAGCAAGAACTCTGATAGATCTTCTATGCAAGGGGATTATGATAAGAGAAAGATCTTCCACAGAGATTCTTAGATCAAGGACTAGATCTCGAACTACTACTGATCCCAAAGACAAGGGAAAAGGAAAAGTTCGGGAGACAGTTAAGAAATAGAAGATAAAGATTCCTTAAATTCTGATGGATTCTGTGTGCAAGATGGTTTAAGTCTTTGATGATGCTGCTGCTGAAGATGAAACAGTTGAAACTCTGAAGAGAAAGAGGATGACAGAAGAATCTAAGACAACCTCTAACATAGCTCAAGTTGTTCAGAGTGAAGAAGTTCAGAACTTAATAAATTCTGAAGATATTTTAGAACAGCAAGCTACAGATGAAACTACTCAAGTTGACATAGACAGCTTAACATTAGAAGACAAGATGAAGTTGTTATGGAATAAGTATATTCCAGTTCAGCCTAAGGCAAATCAGATGTTGAATCGACTTGCAGCATTTGGGGTAAAAGCCAAGCAAGCTAGAGACACTTCTGGATTAGGTTCTGACAGAGAGAAATTCCAGAATGGGATTGAAGTTGATATTAGAGATCCATTCACATTGACTGACAAGCCATATGAAGAGATCACACATAAGTACCTTGACAAAGTGCTTTCTGCTCAAGTAGTGATGGATACTCATGATGGTTATGAAGAAAAAGAGAAATTGATCTTATTTCTAATTGATGGCA
This sequence comes from Apium graveolens, assembly GCF_009905375.1. Classification (NCBI taxonomy): domain Eukaryota; kingdom Viridiplantae; phylum Streptophyta; class Magnoliopsida; order Apiales; family Apiaceae; genus Apium; species Apium graveolens. Next base: position 11,827 of record NW_027420622.1, on the reverse strand, counting down.
GAACTTATAGATTATCTTACTCTGATGTGCTAAAGAAATCTGTCAAAGAGCTCCAATATATTCATTATCTACTGGAGGTAAATTCTGATATTACCAGGAAATGGTCAGAATATATTCTGAAGACAATAAGAGATTTACTGAGAATTTCTGGTTCAAGAATGATAGAGTATACTCCAATGATGACTGACAAATGATGGAAGATAAATTCCTATAAGGAAGAATTCTGCTAAGATAAAAGTAATTCTGAACGGAAGATGCATATGCTATAATGAAGATTCTACACATCCAAGGGTAATCAGACTGGGAGATGGATTTGAAAGAAATCCAATTTTTGCACCCAGAGCTACCATATATCAGATTGGTGATACTGAAGATGAAGAACTACAGCAAGTCAAAGCTCGGTTACTTGAAGTTAAAAGAAATACAGAAACTAAACGGGTATCAGACTTTGTAAGGAATCATTATGGATTCAGGCTGATTTAGTGAATTTGGTAAAAGCTGCATGGACTGTAAGTTGTATTTAGTTGTACATATAAACTCTCAATACATTTGTGCTTAAATGTTTTTGACATCATCAAATCTATTAACTTGTATATTTTTCATAATTTACAAGTTGGGGGAGATTGTTAGATATATTTGTGATGTCATGTCTAATCTGATTTTTTTAGTCTCAGAAATTACTATCAGAATTTAACTGGAAATCAGAACTTACTGAAGACAGGTGGTTATCAGAACTTAAAGCGTCAGAACTTAAGTACGGATACAGTTCAGGGATGAAAAGCGGCTGATTTATAGGAGAGGATCTGGATTAAACAAGTAAAGATATGAATGAAGAATTGGACAACTATATGACTGCAGTAAATAATCTCTGATCGATGTATTCTAAGAAACAAAATCATTATCATATCAATTAGGAGATATCTTGTAACTGTGTAATATATAAACATAGATTGGGTTTACACTATAAGTGTTATCATTCACGAGAATATTATTCATTGTAACCCTAGCAGCTGTTAGTGATATCGTACATCACTGAGAGAGTAGTTTAACCTACTTTGTAACAGAGTTTATTATATTGAATAAACTTGATTATTGTTACATATCTGTGTTCTAGGTCGATTGGATTATATAAACACTATATTCAACCCCCTTATATAGTGTTGTGTGACCTATCAATTTAAATTATAACATAACTCAGTCGTATTTATTCTAAGACCAAAGACAGACATTTTTATTTTTATGAGTGAGCAATTCAATTTTTTTCCTGAAAATTTAAATTTCAAATATACTGAATACGATCGCATCGCAATAGAGCGGTCGTATTAAGCTTGTCATATTTATATCATCATATTTAGCTGCTCATATTTTTCTAAATACGACGCTTTTTTTAAATGATATGCTTCTGAAAAACTACTAATTTTGCGGTCGTATCTAATTAAAACCAACCGTATTTGGTCAGTACTAAAAATGAGCGATGTACTCTAGTCATTTTTTGCCTTGTTTTTGTAGTGAATGGGAAAATAATGGTAATATGATATCTTGTTCAGTTTGATAATGTATATAATGAGTATTATTTATTTATGTGAGTTATGGTTTCTACTTAAGAGTGGGGAACACATGATACTTGAAATATCAATTCACTCAAAAAATACAAACATTTGCATTTACCATAACTCAATGCATTTTTAAAAGAATTGTTATTATACAGAATAAATATAAAAAATGATAATCACGGAGGTACAAAATCTTTGAATGATTAATAAAAGAATAGTTATTATACTGAATCTTGTGTGATTTGGCCATGAACAGATTTAACATAGAACGAACCCTGAATCTTCTCGGCAACCCCAGCTTGCTCAGTTGGTAATGCTGACAAGGCCTTCTCCCTATTCTCCTTCTTCAATTCAGCGTCACTAAGTTCCTTTTCAATATATCTGAATTTCTGGGGGAGTTGGCTGATTTCCTCATCACCAAGTTTGCCTTCTTCAACACTGTTTGATATCTTACTTCCCCTTTTCTTGTAGTCTTTCTTCAGATCCTCCACCATGTATACCAATTTCTCGCTAAACCAAGTTGTCCAAAACTCTTCATCTGTCTAAGATTGTGAGTCAACTCGAATTCATGAAGGGGTGTTTTTGGCACATGGAACTCGGTCTCCATGTGTAATATACGTGAATTTTATGTAATTTTAGATAATAATAATAATAACAACAATAATAATAATATTAATCAGCAGAGAATTTGATTTGATTTGGAAAAGAATTAGGAATTATATTAGGAAAAGGAAATTTGTGATAAAATATATGTATATAGTTCCTCTTATAATAAACATAGGCATTAAGGAGAGACAGAGGAGCGGAAGTGAGGATCAGAGTGGAGCGCTTCCTCGTACAATACTTTGTGTCGACTAGGTATAGGTAATTGTTCATGGCCTCATTATGATTAATTGGATATGTATAGTTTCTCCTGCACCATGATGTACAGTACACATAGTTTGATTTTATTTTTTATACTTTAGGTATTACTCAAATCTGCACTGACAGGCCATATGTGCACCCCTATACACTTATATAAATATTTTGTTGATTATTAGAGGTCTTGTCATGAGTAAAATGTGGAGTGCTGTTAAAATTCAAATATTATTGTAATATTAACATGACACATAGTGTACATTCTTATAGATATCAATGGCCTTTTGTTACTGCTTTGTTCAACATATAAACTTTATAATCTTATTTTCTCGCAGGCATAGTTTGGCCAAATTTTATAGTATTAATGAATTCTTTTGTGTTGTGGCATATTTTATAATTTAATTTTTATATATTTATGTCTTTTAAATTGTGAGTTTATTGAATATTAAAAACATGAATTTATGTCCAGGTTTAGTCGAACTAAAGTTTGTTTCTATAATTAAATTATTTGTTTCTTACTTTTATTTTGTTTTGACTTATGTGAGCTAGTAATTTGTAAAGTAATATAGAAGTCAAGTTGTTAATTGGTCCAATAAATGGGATTTTTAATTTCATACTCACCGGTTTTCACATTTTGGATGTAATGGCTAACTTGTTACTTTAGTTATTATTTTATTATTTTATTTTATTTCATATAAGATGCTTGCACTTGCCAGTGCATAGTAATGTAAGTGGAGTAGTTGGTGTCACAATATCAACTAAATTATTATTTTTATATTATAAGGCGTAGAGTACTTCATGCATTTCTTTTTGTATTAAAATATTTTATTTTGATATATTTTACTAGTTCCTTCATGTCAAAGAAGTTACGAGAGCCGAGAGTATTATTTTAATATTCACAATTATAAATATACTGGTGCTTTATTTCACGTGGTTAAAAAATATTATATATTTATAAAAACTTGCGAAAAGAATTTATTATAACAATAAATATTTTTTTTGAATTTGGACCGGGGACTGGAAAATTTGCGGATCGTCAGGTACTTAGTTAGCATTAAAGTTTGTGATATTCGAGGTACGGATTTTTATCCCCTTTTTATTCAGCGCTCCTCTTCTTACCCCTCGTTGTTTCATCTTTACTTATTCTTAAAATTGTTGTTTTATTATAAATTACTGATTATTTATTTCTGATCTCTTCTTTTATAAATTATATTCCAAATCTGTACTGGGCTTTGGCTCATGCCGTATTCTTCTTCTGGCAGGTGCTTAGGGGCATCTGGTCCTATACGATGGAGAGCTACCCTATTTATTGTTTAGGATTTTAGACCTTATCGGTATCTAGATTTAATTATTTATTTAGAGGTCAACATTTATAATATTGGTTTAGACAGTTTGCAGATTTAATATTATTTTGGAGATTTTAGACCGTTTAATTATTGTTTAGATATATGTGAGTGCTCTGTTTGCAGGTTTATGGATTTTAAGTAATATCTCCTTTTATTATTTAAAAGGGGGTGTAACACCATGCAACCAGCAACCTTTCGACATAGCCAACAACCTTTCGACTTAGCCAGCAACCTTTTGATGGCTTGAACGGTTCTTGTCAATCAAAGCCCTCACAGCTGTCCTTATTATTTAACAACATATAACATTAACGTAAATAATAAGCAACCAAATCATAATATTCCCAAAACTGGAGGTCAGATAGGCAGCTTACGAGGACCATTCGTATTCTGAAGATGAGAAGATACACACAGTCAGAAGGTCCCAAAAGTTCCAGAGGAATTGAACGCTCACCTTCATGATATTCTATATATTAGTAGATCCATATTTAAAAACAAGAGTGTTTATCATAACAATTATCATAAGGCATGTTCCATTTCTAATAATATAACTATAAGCACAAATATCTCCATACAAGATTATCAGAATCTTCCTGTTTTCCTTCTTCCTACTATGAATATTTTATATTCTAACTTAAATAAACTAAGAAAAATATAAAGATTTTACTATAAAATATATTTATAATTATTGAATAACAAGTAATATTTAAAAAAGTATCGTATTCTAATAGTAAATATTGATTCAAGTTTATATACCACACATTCTTTACCCCGGCATTACAAAAATTTAGCCAAGTTGTGCTTGAAAATAACAAAAGGCCTTCATGACTACTAGCAAATAACATGGGCTTCTTTGATGACAACCAAAACCTTTGGCACTTTATTTTCCACTCTAGCTTTGCTCCTTTTAGGGTTTACTTCTATATGTCACACTGTATTTTCTAGATATCACAAAATCTTAGTCAAATTCTCCTTCGAAGTAAACAAGACTACACACAAATCTCCTTTAAGACAATAATGCAACCATAATCTCTAGCTCTTGATACTACTTTGTTGGATATTTAGGAGAAGTGTTATTTTATATAAATTATATTTTTTGAAATTAATTTATATACTCCATGATAAAATCTAGACACTTATTTTGTGGCTATTCTTAAAAAGACTCTTGTTTAAATGCTAGATTTCAAAAAAGACACTAGAACGCTCTTTAGATAGTTGTAGAGATTAGGTCGTACAAAATATAGAATAATCTAGAATAACTTATACACTTCTATTATATTCATAGTCAAAATTATATTGTATTTTTAACATTCCATTAGTCATACTCAACTATATACATACATATAATATGAGTGAATATTAAATCAACTGGGACTATTGAGGAGTAAACTCACTTTCAAGAAGACATTTGAAAGGTATGAGATGATGTTGGACTTGATTCGAGAAAGAAACTTTCATAGCCAAAAGTCTATTTTATTTTAAACACTCCGTTAGTCATACACACCTATATACATTCATAAGATATGAATTCATATTAAATCATGTGAGACTATTGAGTGATTAAACAAACTTTCGAGAACACATTTGACCGGTGTGAGATGTTGTGTGAATTGATGGGAGAAAGAAAGAGAGTTGTTTTTCAATTGGATGGTGACAGATTTAAAAAAAAGAATATCATTATCGCATATAATTTTTATTACAAAACATAATTCTTAGAAATTTTTTTAAAAAAATCATTAGGAATACTTTCATAAATTTGAAGCAATATGATCGCGAAGATCGTTCATGTACTAAGTGACTTTAGATCCTCATTGTTTTTATTTTATTGATCCCTCCAAATGTGTATCATTTTCTTTTTCATCACTGTTGAACTATGTGGCTTGAGATCCCCATTATTTTAAATTTATTGGTCCCTCCAAATTTGTATCATTTTCTTCTTCATCACTGTTTTGATCGCACTGATCAAATTATTTATCTTCTAATTTCCTTTTTTTATAAAATTATATATAGCAATGTAGGCAATCACAATATCTTGTTGTTTACAATATAAAGGTGTCTTACTTTCAACACACCATACGCTCGGTCGATAATATTTCTTAATTTTGCATGGGCATGAATAAAGGTGTGTTGACAAAGAAAATCTGTTAACTGGTATCTTGTGTTAAATTATGAGGTTAAATAACCAACAATGTTTGTATATGCTCCATCAGAACGATAATATTTAATATAAAAAAATATCCAAAATTATTCGTTATTTAATAATATTAATGGTATATCCACTACAATAAATCTGGCCATTTACGATAAAAAAAATCATCATTTTTGGTCGAGTATTAAGTTCGTTTTTTCGTCGCAAGATAAAATTGCGTCACAAATTAGGATGTAGGGACCACATACTCAATAAAATAATAAAGCTATTTACGACGGAATTTATCGTCGTAAGATACCACAATATGATGAACAAAAACGTCGTAACTTATCCCTTCCATATTTTCAAAATTTTGAAAATACCCCCAAAATTTTAAAAAATTTGAAAAATACCGCCTAAATATTAAATTCTACCGAATATAGTCAACATAAGCATGCTAAATTTGACTGAATCTGGACAAAAAATTCTAATTAATTCGACCAAAATCGATCAATTTTAACGAACAACAATCTTAAAAAAAGTAGTAGAAAATGCTGCTCAAACAATTATGTAAAAATTAACGATTCAAAAACACCATTAAAACTAGCAACATAAGCACCAATATGTAATAATTTATATGATAATATATTACATAGAAAAACACTGCCCACCAATTACAATTATCAATACTTTCAATTCAATATCAGCAATCATCTAAAAGGAGTTTTTAGTGCAAAATATCTACCCACCAATCACCAATCACCAATCCTTACATTTACATTGGTGCAAATATAGAGTACTAACATTTATCCAATACATAAACTAGTTATAAGTCATAAGCAAAGCATATCATCACAATGCTGGACCAATAAGTTACCAATAAGTTATATTATCATCACCCCCTTTTCTACATAAAATAGTACCAGAACATCACAACGCTATTCAGTAAGAATTAGGCCTAGCAATCGGTCCAGACGGAGATCGAAACGATATTATAACAGCATCATTCACACACAAATGAAACGGAACCATGTTCCCTTGTCTCCTCGCATTCATTCACTCCTACAGTAGTTAAACACACCATTACACGTCTCCGAAACATAATAACGCTCCGTAAACACCAATCTTAACGCAAATGAATAAAATTGAAAATATCTAGGCCACCGACTTTAATGGCTCAAACAATTCAATATTTACTATTAGAATACACTAAAACCATCTCTTTTTCAGCTAGGAATTATATCAAACATCTTGTCCGCGCTAACAGTGTACAAAATCCTCCTACTCTTCTGTACTGGAATGAATGATATGTTAGCTTGTAAGATGCAAGCTGCCCGAAATATGGTGTATCGCCGTCAAGAAATCGAGCAAGTTGTGACTCGTTCTCGAGCCCAAAGAGTGCATAAAAGACTTTGGCATTGAAGAGGATTGAGAAAGAGAGAGGGGCAACATAAACTGAATTAAAGAGATAGATATAAAGGAGAAACAAAGGTGGAAGACTTGCTTGCAGCGATTTGAATCGATGTGAGGAAGGAGGCGGAACATAAGTTGTGAGGAAGGAGGCGGAACAAAGTTTGGTGTATATAAGATTTAATTGTAGGGTTTTGTTTTTTGCTTTACTGGGCTTTACACTTCGGCCCATGAATCGAGCTTCTAGTTGGGCCTAACTGAGAAAGTTATTGGCCTGTAAGAACTTGAAAGTAAATAAAATGAATGATAACAATTTTTATTTAGTTTTGAGTCATTATTTTTTTTGAAAAATCTATATTTATATCTATATTATTATATTAAATACAAAATAATATAAATTTGGCTGTTAGCCTGGTCATCGTAATTATAATAATATTTAAAATAAAATACTTTGTTAAATAGATTAATATTCATAACAGAATTATAATATGTCAAACGGTTTTCGTTAAAAAAAATAATATATAAATTTTTTTTGGAAGGGCTAAAAAAGTATACTATTGATCCTATTTTAAATAAAAATTAAAAAAAACTATATATGGTTAGTTAGATTTGAAGAATCGTGGAAAAACAAGTCGAATGATATATTGGAAATTTACAGACGATTCCTGGAACAGCTTAATCGACTTCACCGGAAAAAGATTTGAGTTCGTCGCCGGCGAAGTTTCAGACGGATTTTCCGATCAATCTATGCGTTGTTTGTTGATTCTAAATTATGGTATAAGTCCCTGGCATTACGTTCTATGATTCTGCACAGTTTGGTGTGTTTCTGGGTTCGAATAAGGTTTCCCGGCGAGCTCGGGGTTGCTGGCAAGGGCGACCGCCGGCGTAGGTCGGGGACGACAATAGGATTACAGAAAAGTCCCTGGGTACCCCATATGTTGGTTGGGTCTATGTCGTTGGGTATAGATCCGCACTATATCCTGATTGATCAGCATGTTATAGTGCATATGTTGTTTCTAGTTTTTAGTCTAATTTATTGTTGATCGCCATTAACGGCATTCCTTCTTGAATAGTTTATGATTACAAAATCAAATAAAGATTTGATTCAAAGAGATGAATCAGTAAAACGTTCACTGTACTTTTATAAAAAAAGGTGATTTATGATTAAAGGCCAATGAGGGCCGATGTTTTATTCGCTAAACTATTTTAAATAAATAAAGATGTTGTGAAATCATTCAAAAATCATTTCCAGAAGTTTCTTTGATCAAATACCTGGAAACCATTTATGATATTTGCTGGACATTTTTGGCTCACTCTTGCTTTGTGAAATCCTATTTCATTCAGTATCAAATATGGGAAAAAGTGAATAACTTTCAATAGACTGCAAAAGTGAAGAGATTCCAGCTGAATGGGATTTGGAGGTGTCAGAGTGATCAATACGAGAAATTAGTAAAGAGGTAATGGAATTGTATTTTAGATATTGTAATTTTAGAAGGTTAGATTCTTGTTTCATACCATAACTTGTAATCGATCCGGAATATTGAAGGGGTTATCTGTATATCTGTTTTAATATATAGGTTTATATTATCTAAAGTTTTTTAGTGACACCCAATCCTGGCCCCGGATATGGGGGTGTTACATGTATGCCATATACGAGTGATGGGCACCCTGTCCATACATGCATTCTTGCACCATACGTGTATGCTAGATTCAAGTGTTGGACGTATACCAGATGTGAGTGCTCGGTACCCGCATTCCGATGATATGAAGACCGCCCAAGTTTCACTGCTACAAGCATCCAAGTAATGGGAATGATGAACATGCAATCAATGGTTGCACATGTGTGAAAGTGCAACAAAAGTATGTGCATCATCTCATTCACTAGTTTTTTTGGACTTCATATACACATTAGTAAAAATCTCCATGATGGAAGAAATGTTCTCACTCAAACTTAAACAAGAGAATGATTTAAGAAAAAATAATCACTTTGATGCTGACTCACACACATTTACATTTGAACAAAACATAATTTTTACTTAATTTTTTTATATTTATTCCAATGATCTTCACAAGACTTTATAGAAAGGTTTAGACACTTATATAAGTGCTATAATTTAAGACTCACTACAAATTGTAAACGTCATTCTATATAATACATGCTTGTAGACCAATACATTGAATTAATAAAGTACGAATACATGTGTCTTTAATTTTCTCACATATGTGTAGATGAATATAGAAACATTTAATGGATGTAACATTATATTTTTAACACATTCCCTCTTTTTTTCTCATATACTTCTATTATCACTAAAATTTTATTGTACCACGCACGTTCTCATACATGAACTTAATTTTTCACATGAGCTTTGCTCGTAATAGATTAACGTTTATATGCCGCACATGCTTTACACAGGCATTACAAAAATTTAGCCAAGTTGTGCTTGAAAATAACACAAGGCTTTCATGACTACTAGCAAATAACAGAGGGCTTCTTTGATGACAACCAGAACATTTGGCATTTTATTTTCTAGTCCAGCTTTGCTCCTCATAGGTTGTACTTCTATATGTCACACTGTATTTTCTAGATATCACAAAATCTTAGTCAAATTCTCCTTCGAAGTAAACAAGACTATACACAAATCTCTTTTAGGACAATAATGTAACCATAATCTCTAGCTCTTGATACTACTTTGCTAGATATTTAGGAGAAGTGTTATTTTATATAAATTATATTTTTTGAAATGACTTTATATAATCCATGAAAAGATATAGACACTTATTTAGCGGCTATACTTAAAAAGACTCTTGCTTAAATGCTAAATTTCAAAAAAGACAATAGAACACACTTTGGATAGTTGTATATATTAGATTATACAAAATATAGAATAATCTAGAATAACCTATACACTTCTATTAGATTCATAGTCAAAATTATATTGTATTTTTAACATTCCATTAGTCATACTCACTATATAAATACATATAATATGATTGAATATTAAATCAACTGGGACAATTGAGGAGTAACTCACTTTCGAGAAGACATTTGAACCGTATGAGATTATGTTGGAATTGATTCGAGAAAGAAACTTCATAGTCAAAAGTCTATTTTATTTTAAGCACCCCATTAGTCATACTCACCTATATACATTCATATGATATGAATTCATAATAAAGCGTATGAGACTATTGAGTGATTAAACTAACTTTCGAGAACACATTTGACCGGTATGAGATGTTGTGTGACTGGATGGTGAGAAAAAAGAGAGTTGTTTTCAATGGGATGGTGATAGATTAAAAAAAGAATATCATTAGCACATATGATTTTATTACAAACATAATTCCTTAGAATTTTTTTAAAAAATCATTAGGAATACTTTCACAAATTTGAAGGAATATGATCGCAAAGATCTTCATGTACTAAGTGGCTTGAGATCCTCATTGTTTTTAATTTATTGATCCCTCCAAATGTGTATCATTTTCTTCTTCATCACTGTTGAACTATGTGGCTTGAGATCCACATTATGTTAAATTTATTGGTCCCTCTAAATTTCTATCATTTTCTTCTTCATCATTGTTTTGATCGCACTCATCAAATTATTCATCTTCTAATTTCCTTTTTTATAAAATTATGAATAACGGTGCAGGCAATCACAGTATCTTGTTGTTTAGAATATAAATATGGACCTATCTATTTTAAGATGGGTAATCTTACTTTTAACACACCATACGCGCGCTCGATATCATTTCTTAATTTTGCATGGGCATGAATAAAAGTTTCTTGACGAAGAAAATCTGATGACGAGGATCTTGTGTTAGAGTTTGAGGTTAAATAACCAAGAGTGTTTGTATATGCTCCATCAGAACGATAATATTTAATATCAAAAAAATATCCGAAATTATTCTTTATTTAATAATATTAATGTTATATCATTTAAAAATATTTAGAGATACATACTTTATGGGGGAAACACATATCCAGAATCAGGATAGAAGGAGACCTATATTAATACCTCACCCAGACAAATATGAATATTATATTAAAATCACAAATACTTAAAATATTTTGGTGACATTCACCCCTTCTCCATCCTCTACATTGAGTTTTTGACCAACCACAATAATAGCATGAACGAATGTGCCGTCAAGTTCACCAATTACTCCGTGTACCCCAATAATAAAACATGTAAAATTATATTGAGTTTCTAGCTAATAACAAATTACATAATGCAAAAAAAATCATTACTAACAGGAAATTTTTAAGAGCTCTTTTTATCTCCTTGAAACATTTGAGTTTTTATTAAATGGTGTAGGAGATATTATTCTTTTCAAAACTCCATCATTCCGTCTAGGTATTGTTTGTGTAGAATACCGAAATCTACGTTTCACCCTTATAAAATGTTCATTATGAAATACGACATGTAAACAATATCCATTATTTCTTCAACTGTTAAATACCGACTATCTTCCAGCCAACCACGTTGTTTAAAGAGGTTACAAAGTTGATATATGTAACACGAGAAAGGGGCATC
>NW_027420621.1:0-5433 GCF_009905375.1 Apium graveolens | reverse complement strand
TGTGAAAAAGAATCGAGATTCAAGTATGCTTGTTAGGTGTTTGAGATATATCTGTATGAAAACAACGGAAAAAGTAAAGTGAAGGGAGAGTAAAAGTAAGAAGAGAGATAAAGATGAAGAAATTAAAAAGTTTACAGAAATCTTCTCTCTGCTGTACTTATAAAAAAAATATTACCGTTGGACACCTGTCAGACATGCAGTAATAACGGATAGTTACTGGGCTCGAGAAAACAGGAATGATTACTTACCCAGTTACCTTTGGAAGTGGCCCCCTGGTTACCTTTGGAGATAACAGCAAAGGTTTATCTGAGGGATATGGCTGTTTGCAAGCTGGGAATGTTATCATTGTAATTTTGTATATTGTGCTAGGTTATTATCAGGAAGCAGTATCTAACATATAGCACCAGTGACGAGACTTGAGAATATTACGACATATCAGGCACCTGCTGCACATTACACTTGGAATTGTACTCTAGTAAGATGTGTACAAGTGTACTCCTGGTTGGTGAGTCAAAAGAGGAAGTCAATGCACCACAGTTCATGGACTTTGCAGCTGCAGATCTTTGACTATGCAATCTCTTCTTCACAATCTCACTTCAGGGTTGGTAGAACTAGTTACTGCTCAAGCAATCGTCAAGGACATGGTATGGCACTCTAACCAGAAGTTGTAAGTTTATATGAAACTAGTAGAGTCGTCATATTTATAACTATTTTATCACTAGGCACAATCATATTGTTTTATATGTGCAGTGGTATATTGTTGTATGCAACATAACAATTAGTATCTAAAGTACTTGACAAGTATCGGTCAATGATATGTTGTTAACATTATGTTGCCGATATTTATAAGCTTTTGACATGAATGAGAATTACTTAGACTTTACCCTAAGTGATCAATGTTTTATCAAAAACTCATTCATATTGAAAAACAAAATCAAACTTCTTTCAACATTAGTGATTTCTTATTTCGTGTAAAATCTTTTGAAATCACTATTGTAAATCATTTTCTCTCTATCACCATATATTCTATGTTACAGGTTCAGTCTCCAATGACTTTCTTTCATTGACAGTCATGAGGTTGAAAACCCACAACGTCTATCCCAGACTGTAAAGACAAACACAAAAACAGAACCAACCAACACTCTCTTACCACTAAATGTAGTATGAATGAGCGTGAGGGAGATAGTGCCTTAGTGCACCACATAAGGAAGGTTCTGTAGTCAACCCAGTAGCTCTGTCTCCTACATAGATGAGTAGTATTTAAACCGAGACAACTGCTAGCCCCCATACATCTTCTCAAAAAGATGTAATGGCTGAAAAGGCACAAAAACAGTTACTAGATTCATTCTCTCAACAGGGTGAGTCTATTGAATTTTGCCTGTCGGCCAAGGTATCTGATGTAGTGTCACCACTTCAAACATAATCAATTCTTGATGCACAAGGAGAGGTTACACACACAAAGGATGAGTTGACGAAAACAAGAGTTTCAACCATTTTAAGGTCAGATTCGATTGTTCAAGGTTCGTTAGTGGACCAATTGCCTTTACAGGTGTTAGGAGAGGATACTGATCCAAAAGCCATATGTCAGTGGTCAGTGTCTACCTCCCCAGGCTTAAATCCCCTGGATGCATCTGCGGATAGTGGATCTGACATAGGGGCAGATCGGCAACTTGTTGATAATGATTCAGATATTACCTGATGAGTCACAAGGAAATGTCTTCACAGACATTAGAAGGGAACCTTGATCTTTATGCTAAATTCTTTGGATCATTGTTTACCTTCCCAGAATTCAAATCTGGAACCCTAAAAGGGAAACTAGCAACTTGTAGATTATGACTCAGATTCATCTGACGAGTTTAACAAGGATGGGGATTTGGTGAACTCCCATTGCACCACCTGTGACCTCCTTAAAGGATGGCTAAGGTGATTTTCCTTGCAGGTACAGCTGATTTTTGGAGCTATGAGAGGAGTGATACACTTGTGAGAATGAGTGTAAACATGAGTGGAGAGAAGAGTGAAACACATGTGAGGTACACTAAAACACAATCACACACTCACAGTGAGGAAGAAAGTGAAACTACTTGTTATTTTCTTTTCCTCCCAAGTGAAATATGAGAACTCCTTCAGACGATGGCATACATTCCTTCTTTAAGGGGGAGATAAAAGCTTAAGTAATAGTTTGGAGGATTCCTCAACTAAGGGGGAGAAATAGCAGGGAGGAAGAAAAAGATCCTACATGTACACTACACCACACCATTGTTGTTTGTAACTACGGATCCTATTGTACGGGAGAGGTGGTAAACACAAGGTGAATTTCCTAGTAAGGGAAGAAGCTGTTAGGGGAGTACCATTGGTTTTTATCTGCGGATCCTATTGTACGGGAGAGGTGGTAAAACGAAGGTGATCTTCTTTAATCAGTTGATTCTCATAGGGGGAGAAGCAAGAGATATGGGCTTCTCAACAGGAAATGTGGTTGTACAAATGAAGATGGAACTACTTGAAGATATGTTCAGTCTAGAGGAACATCTACTTGGAATCTGGAAAATGTTAAATCTCATCCAGAAATTTTCTGCTATTTACTTGCATGTATGTTTATATCTTTTTCTTATTTGTTAGTTGAGTTATCCTCTAGGTATTTGTGTGTTATTGTCTAACAAACAAATAGGGGGAGATTGTAAGTCATATGTCATAGCCTATTTGTATATTCGAGGATTCAACTCAACTCAAATAAGAATGTAATAAGTAAATAGTGGATCGACCGTCAGAGAGATCTCGCAAAGTAATATCTGTCAAAGGATTCAGAAACAAGGTTCATCTACAGACTTGAGGAGTTAATTCACTGGAAGAAGTTCAAGAAGTTGATCATGCCTCAGTGATATAAATCAAGATCGTGGATTTAATCAAGTGACAGAGATCTCGTCAGAGTATCTTAATTACAAGGATTTAATCTGAAGAAAATCAAAGTGTCAAGTCAAGACATGAAGAAACGTCACGGAAGTTAGTCACTCATGAACCAGACAGTACATCGAGTGTCAACATTGAAGTGGTGGAATTGATTCATAATTTTCAGTGATTTTCAGAAGATTTGCAGAAGAGGTGTTGCTGAAGACTAGAATTAATTCTCTATTAATTAATTAAGTCATCTAATTTAATTAAGAAAATAAATTATATCTGCGAAGAATAATTTATTTATTAATTGAATTAATTGATTAATTAATTCTGAATTAATTTTAGGAATTTTCAGAATTTAAATTGGATTAAATCTGCATTAAATCAGCAAGACAATTGAAAATGAACTAGCATGACAATCAGGATTGTCATACCGATTGTCATGCTAGGCCATTTTCAATAGTCTCACCGAAAGTTACACTAGGAGAAGGATTGTCTTGCTAGTTCATTCTGATTGTCATGCTAGTTCATTTGATTGTCTTGCTAGTTCAATCAATAGTCTCACCGAAAGTCTTGCTAGCTCAATGGATTGTCTTGCTAGTTCAATGGATTGTCTTGCTGAGCTAAAAGGATTGTCTTGCCAACAAATCAGATGGTTGTTTTATTATTTAAACAACAGAAGCAACAGAAGTCAATCATCCATCCAACAGACTGAAAAAATACAAGAACAAAGAAAAAAAGCAGCCGCCTTTAAACATTTTATTTTCTTCTCTGCTTACATCAAGATCAAAATTCTAGTTTGTTAATGTTAAATCCAAACCACTAGAATTATTTATCTTGTTCTTGTGTAACAATCTAGCGGATCAAAATCCCTAGAACTTAATCTCAAATCGCGTTTAGCATTTGATTCTAATTATTGCAAAAATAGAAAAAGTTCATGTCGAATTTATTCTAGATTTGTGATAATTGATTTGAGATTAATACCTTGTAATCGATACAGTTGTTGTAACACCTTTCAAGTTTAATAATATTTTTATTTAACTTGAATTTTGTTTCACATTTTTTATTCCGCATTTATTCGATTATTGGTACGTTTGTATTCAACCCCCCTTCTACAAACACATTGGGACCTAACAATTGGTATCAGAGCCTTCTGATTAACGAACAAATCAAGATCCTAGACTTTTGTGATTTTTCAACTCCTTGAATTTTTATTTATTCAAAAATTCATAATGACTTCACATAAAGTTGGAACCGTTAAAATTCCACAATTTGATAAAGAGAATTATATCATGTGGAAGAAGAAGATGCTATTATTTTTACAAGTTGCAAATCCCAAATATTCAAACTTGTTAAAGAAGGGTATAAAAACTCCGATGGTTATTGAACCGGAGGTAATAATAGATGGTGTGGTGACTACTGAAGCTAGAACCTATCCAAAAGAGCCTGAAGATTTTACTCCTGCTGAGAAGGAAGAAGCCTCCTTGGATGCCAGCCTTCAATTAATATTAATTGATTCCCTTGATCCCTTGATGAACAGACATGTGATGAACTGTAAAAATTCCAAACACATGTGGGAAACTATTGAGGTGATTAATGAAGGCACAGAGGAAGTTAGGGAGAACAAGTTGGAAATCCTAACCTCTGAATATGAACATTTCAAATCAAATCCAGGAGAAGGAATTACTGAAGTGTTTGAGAGGTACAATGCGTTGATCAACAACCTGAACATCAATGGAAAGTATTATTCAATCAGGGAGGTCAACAAAAAGTTCCTTTTAACACTAGCTCATCTTGAACATAGAATCACTGCCATTAGAGAAGCTAGAGATCTGAGTGAGATTTCTTTGGACAGGCTCTATGGAGTGTTAAAAACCTATGAGTTGGAGCAGATTCAACAGAAGGAAGTCTACGGGAAGGATAGAATGGTCAGCACATCTACTGCACTTGTAGCTGAAGGTCAACAACAACAACAATCTCAACAGTTAGAGAATGGTACAGTTTTCCAAGGGTGAGGAAAATGAGTTAGTAGCAGAATATGATCCTCCTACTACAAATCAATCAAGTGATGATTTTTATTCCTTGGAAGAGCTGGAGCAATTGGAAGATGAATCAATGGCCCAAATTGTCAAGAGATTCTCCCATGTCAGATTCAGGAATCCCAAGCTTAAGTACAAGTCCAACTACAACAAATTCCAGAAAGGTGGATCTTCATCCTCTAACACCAGCAGTGGTGGTACAAAACAGGGATGGTTGATCGAGCACCATTAGATGCTATAACTGCAATGAGTTGGGACACTTTGCCACAGAATGTAGGAAGCCAAAGCAAGTAAGAAAGAACTCTGAAAGGGCTTATCTGGCAAAGGGAAGAAGCTGGGATGATACTGACAGTGAAGATGAAGATGAAGGAAATCTTGCTCTTATGGCTATTGATGGAAAAGCTTCATCGTCAAGAATAGAGGTAAAACTTTCTGATGCTGAAATGGTTTATCATCTAAGAGGTAACTTAGATTGTGCACGTCGTGATAATGAACTGTTAAGTTT
>NW_027420620.1:0-21667 GCF_009905375.1 Apium graveolens | reverse complement strand
ACATGCAATTAGAAATCCTTTTACCACCTCTTAGCCACATCCATACAAGTCATTTTGGCCCAACATTTTGGTTCTAATTAACAATGTAAGTCACTTTTCACCATATTAGAGTCATTTGCACCCTATATGAGTCACTTTCCACCATATATTGTATAATTAACATGTTAACATCATATACATCCGATTTGACATCCTTTTACCACTCTTAATATTACTTTCATACAAATCAATTTTGTTCCACATTTTGGTTCCAATCAACCATGTAAGTCAATTTTCACCATATTAGAGTCATTTTCACCCTACAGGAGTCACTTTCCACCATATATACAACAATAACATGTTAACATCATATATATCCAATTTGACATCCTTTTACCCCCTTTTAATGCCACTTTCATACAAGTTAATTTTATTCCACATTTTGGCACAATCAACCATGTAAGTCACTTTTCACCATATTAGAGTCACTTTGCACCCTATAAGATTCACTTTCCCCATATATTGATACATAACATGTTAACATCATGTACATGCAATTAAACATCTTTAACCACCTCTTGGTACCCTTTCCTACAAGTCAATTTTGGGCCGCATTTTGGCTATAATCAATCATGTAAGTGACTTCTCACCATATTAGAGTCACTTTGCACCTTATAAGAGTCATTTGCCATCATATATTGGTACAATAATATGTTAACATCATGTACATGCAATTAGAAATCCTTTTACAACCTCTTAGTGCCACATTCATACAAGTCAGTTTTGGTCCACATTTTGGTTCTAATAAACCATGCAGTCACTTTTCACCATATTAAAGTCATTTGCACCCTATATGAGTCACTTTCCACAATCTATTTGTATAAAACATGCTAACATATACATCCAATTTCACATCCTTTTACACCTATTAGTTCCACTTTCATACAGGTCAATTTTCCACATTTTGATTCTAATCACCATGTAAGTCACTTTTCACCATATTGGAGTCACTTTGCACCCTATAAGAGTCACTTTCCACCATATATACAATAATTAACATGTTAACATCATATTCATCCAATTTAACATCCTTTTACCACTTATTAATGCCACATTCATACAAGCTAATTTATTCCACATTTTGGCTCTAATCAACCATGTAAGTCACTCTTCACTATATTGGAGTCACTTTGCACCTATAAGTGTCAATTTCCCCATATATTGATACAATTAACATGTTAATATCATGTACATGCAATTAAACATCCTTTTAACCACCTCTTGGTACCCCTTTCTACAAGTCAATTTTGGGCATTTTGGCTCTAATCAATCATGTAAGTGACTTCTCACCATATTAGAGTCACTTTGCACTTTATAAGAGTCACTTGCCATATATTGGTACAATTAATATGTTAACATCATGTACATGCAATTAAAATCCTTTTAACCACCTCTTAGTGCCACATTCATACAAGTCAATTTTGGTCCACATTCTGGTTCTAATTAAACCATGTAAGTCACTTTTCACCATATTAGAGTCATTTGCACCCTATAGAGTCACTTTCCACATCTATATGTATAATTAACATGTTAACATCATATACATCCGATTGACATCCTTTTACCACCTCTTAATTTACTTTCATACAGATCAATTTTATTCCACATTTGGTTCTAATCAACCATGTAAGTCACTTTTCACCACATTAGAGTCATTTTTCACCCTATAGAGTCACGTTCCACCATATATACAACAATTAACATGTTAACATCATATATATCCAATTTGACATCTTTTACCGCCTATTAATGCCACTTTCATACAGTTAATTTTATTCCACATTTTGGCTCTAATCAACCATGTAAGTCACTTTTCACCATATTAGAGTCACTTTGCACCCATAAGAGTCACTTTCCCATATATGATACAATTAACATGTTATATCACGTACATGCAATTAACATCCTTTAACCACTCTTGGTACCCTTTCCTACAAGTCAATTTTGGGCACATTTTGGCTCTAATCAATCATGTAAGGACTTCTGACCATATTAGAGTCACTTTGCACCTTATAAGAGTCACTTGCCATTTCCACCTCTTGGTACCCCTTTCCTGCAATTCAATTTTGGGCACATTTTGGCTCTAAGCAATCATGTAAGTGACTTCTCACCATATTAGTGTCACTTTGCACCTTATAGAGTCACTTGCCATCATATATTGGTACAATTAACATGTTAACATCATGTACATGCAATTAAAAATCCTTTTACCACCTCTTAGTGCCACATTCATACAAGTCAATTTTGGTCCACATTTGGTTCTAATTAACCATGTAAGTCACTTTTCACCATATTAGAGTCATTTTGCACCTATATGAGTCACTTTCCACCATATATTTGTATAAGTAACATGTTAACATCATATACATCCTATTTGACATCCTTTTACCACCTCTTAATTTTACTTTCATACAGATCAATTTGTTCCACATTTTGGTTCTAATCAACCATGTAAGTCGCTTTTCACCATATTAGAGTCATTTTGCACCCTATAGGAGTCACTTTCCACCATATATACAACAATTAACATGTTAACATCATATATATCCAATTTGACATCCTTTTACCCTTTTAATGCCACTTTCATACAAGTTAATATTATTCCACATTTTGGCTCTAATCAACCATGTAAGTCACTTTTCACCATATTAGAGTCACTTTGCACCCTATAAGAGTCACTTTCCCCATATATTGAAAATTAACATGTTAACATCATGTACATGCAATTAAACATCCTTTAACCACCTCTTGGTACCCCTTTCCTACAAGTCAATTTTGGGCCGCATTTTGGCTCTAATCAATCATGTAAGTGACTTCTCACCATATTAGAGTCACTTTGCACCTTATAAGAGTCACTTGCCATCATATATTGGTACAATTAATATGTTAACATCATGTACATGCAATTAGAAATCCTTTTACAACCTCTTAGTGCCACATTCATACAAGTCATTTTGGTCCACATTTGGTTCTAATAAACCATGTAAGTCACTTTTCACCATTAAAGTCATTTGCACCCTATATGAGTCACTTTCCACAATCTATTTGTATAATTAACATGTTAACATCATATACATCCAATTTGACATCCTTTTACCACCTATTAGTTCCACTTTCTACAGGTCAATTTTGTTCCACATTTTGGTTCTAATCAACCATGTAAGTCACTTTTCACCATACTGGAGTCACTTTGCACCCTATAAGAGTCACTTTCCACCATATATACAATAATTAACATGTTAACATCATATACATCCAATTTAACATCCTTTTACCACTTATTAGCCATTCATACAAGCTAATTTTATTCCACATTTTGGCTCTAATCAACCATGTAAGTCACTTTTCCCTATTAGAGTCACTTGCACCCTATAAGAGTCACTTTCCCCATATATTGATACAATTAACATGTTATATCATGTACATGCAATTAAACATCCTTTAACAAACTCTGTACCCCTTTCCTACAATCAATTTTGGGCCACATTTTGGCTCTAATCAATCATGTAAGTGACTTCTCATCATATTAGAGTCACTTTGCACCTTATAAGAGTCACTTGCCATCATATATTGGTACAATTAACATGTTAACATCATGTACATGCAATTAGAAATCCTTTTACACCTCTTAGCCACATTCATACAAGTCAATTTTGGTCCACATTTTGGTTCTAATTAACAATGTAAGTCACTTTTCACCATATTAGAGTCATTTTGCACCCTATATGAGTCACTTTCCACATATATTTGTATAATTAACATGTTAACATCATATACATCCGATTTGACATCCTTTTACCACCTCTTATATTACTTTCATACAATCAATTTTGTTCCACATTTTGGTTCAATCAACCATGTAAGTCATTTTCACCATATTAGAGTCATTTTCACCCTAAGGAGTCACTTTCCACCATATATACAACAATTAACATGTTAACATCATATATATCCAATTTGACATCCTTTTACCCCTTTAATGCCACTTTCATACAAGTTAATTTATTCCACATTTTGGCTCTAATCAACCATGTAAGTCACTTTTCACCATATTAGAGTCACTTTGCACCCTATAAGAGTCACTTTCCCCATATATTGATACAATTAACATGTTAACATCATGTACATGCAATTAAACATCCTTTAACCACCTCTTGGTACCCCTTTCCTACAAGTCAATTTTGGGCCGCATTTTGGCTCTAATCAATCATGTAAGTGACTTCTCACCATATTAGAGTCACTTTGCACCTTATAAGAGTCATTGCCATCATATATTGGTACAATTAATATGTTAACATCATGTACATGCAATTAGAAATCCTTTTACACCTCTTAGTGCCACATTCATACAAGTCAGTTTTGGTCCACATTTTGGTTCTAATAACCATGCAAGTCACTTTTCACCATATTAAGTCATTTTGCACCCTATATGAGTCACTTTCCACAATCTATTTGTATAATTAACATGCTAACATCATATACATCCAATTTGACATCCTTTTACCACCTATTAGTTCCACTTTCATACAGGTCAATTTTCCACATTTTGTTCTAATCAACCATGTAAGTCACTTTTCACCATATTGGAGTCACTTTGCACCCTATAAGAGTCACTTTCCACCATATATACAATAATTAACATGTTAACATATTCATCCAATTTAACATCCTTTTACCACTTATTAATGCCACTTTCATACAAGCTAATTTTATTCCACATTTTGGCTCTAATCAACCATGTAAGTCACTTTTCACATATTGGAGTCACTTTGCACCCTATAAGGTCATTTCCCCATATATGATACAATTAACATGTTAATACATGTACATGCAAAAACATCCTTTAACCACCTCTTGGTACCCCTTTCCTACAAGTCAATTTTGGGCACTTTTGGCTCTAATCAATCATGTAAGTGACTTCTCACCATATTAGAGTCACTTTGCACCTTATAAGAGTCACTTGCCATCATATATTGGTACAATTAATATGTTAACATCATGTACATGCAATTAAAATCCTTTTACCACCTCTTAGTGCCACATTCATACAAGTCATTTTGGTCCACATTCTGGTTCTAATTAAACCATGTAAGTCACTTTTCACCATATTAGAGTCATTTTGCACCCTATATGAGTCACTTTCCACAATCTATATGTATAATTAACATGTTAACATCATATACATCCGATTTGACATCCTTTTACCACCTCTTATTCACTTTCATACAGATCAATTTTGTTCCACATTTTGGTTCTAATCAACCATGTAAGTCACTTTTCACCATTAGAGTCATTTTGCACCCTATAGGAGTCACTTTCCACCATATATACAACAATTAACATGTTAACATATATATCCAATTTGACATCCTTTTACCCCATTAATGCCACTTTCATACAAGTTAATTTATTCCACATTTTGGCTCTAATCAACCATGTAAGTCACTTTTCACCATATTAGAGTCACTTTGCACCCATAAGAGTCACTTTCCCATAATGATACAATAACATGTTAATATCACGTGCAATACACTTTAACATTTACCCTTTCTACAAGTCAATTTCACATTTTGGCTCATCATGTAAGTATCATATTAGAGTCACTTTGCCCTATAAAGTCACTTGCCATTCACCTCTTGGTACCCCTTTCCTCAATCAATTTTGGGCACATTTTGGCTCTAATCAATCATGTAAGTGACTTCTCACCATATTAGAGTCACTTTGCACCTTATAAGAGTCACTTGCCATCATATATTGGTACAATTAACATGTTAACATCATGTACATGCAATTAAAATCCTTTTACCACCTCTTAGTGCCACATTCATACAAGTCAATTTTGGTCCACATTTGGTTCTAATTAACCATGTAAGTCACTTTTCACCATATTAGAGTCATTTTGCACCCTATATGAGTCACTTTCCACCATATATTTGTATAATTAACATGTTAACATCATATACATCCAATTTGACATCCTTTTACCACCTCTTATTTTACTTTCATACAGATCAATTTTGTTCCACATTTTGGTTCTAATCAACCATGTAAGTCACTTTTCACCATATTAGAGTCATTTTGCACCCTATAGAGTCACTTTCCACCATATATACAACAATTAACATGTTAACATCATATATCCAATTTGACATCCTTTTACCCTTTTAATGCCACTTTCATACAAGTTAATTATTCCACATTTTGGCTCTAATCAACCATGTAAGTCACTTTTCACCATATTAGAGTCACTTTGCACCCTATAAGAGTCACTTTCCCCATATATTGATACAATTAACATGTTAACATCATGTACATGCAATTAAACATCCTTTAACCACCTCTTGGTACCCCTTTCCTACAAGTCAATTTTGGGGCATTTTGGCTCTAATCAATCATGTAAGTGACTTCTCACCATATTAGAGTCACTTTGCACCTTATAAGAGTCACTTGCCATCATATATGGTACAATTAATGTTAACATCATGTACATGCAATTAGAAATCCTTTTACAACCTCTTAGTGCCACATTCATACAAGTCATTTTGGTCCACATTTTGGTTCTAATAACCATGTAAGTCACTTTTCACCATATTAAGTCATTTTGCACCCTATATGAGTCACTTTCCACAATCTATTTGTATAATTAACATGCTAACATCATATACATCCAATTTGACATCCTTTTACCACCTATTAGTTCCACTTTCTACAGGTCAATTTTGTTCCACATTTTGGTTCTAATCAACCATGTAAGTCACTTTTCACCATATGGAGTCACTTTGCACCCTATAAGAGTCACTTTCCACCATATATACAATAATTAACATGTTAACATCATATACATCCAATTTAACATCCTTTTACCACTTATTATGCCATTCATACAAGTTAATTTTATTCCACATTTTGGCTCTAATCAACCATGTAAGTCACTTTTCACCATATTGGAGTCACTTTGCACCCTATAAGAGTCACTTTCCCCATATATTGATACAATTAACATGTTAATATCATGTACATGCAATTAAACATCCTTTAACCACCTCTTGGTACCCCTTTCCTACAAGTCAATTTTGGGCACATTTTGGCTCTAATCAATCATGTAAGTGACTTCTCACCATATTAGAGTCACTTTGCACCTTATAAGAGTCACTTGCCATCATATATTGGTACAATTAACATGTTAACATCATGTACATGCAATTAAAATCCTTTTACCACCTCTTAGTGCCACATTCATACAAGTCAATTTTGGTCCACATTTGGTTCTAATTAACCATGTAAGTCACTTTTCACCATATTAGAGTCATTTTGCACCCTATATGAGTCACTTTCCACAATATTTGTATAATTAACATGTTAACATCATATACATCCATTTGACATCCTTTTACCACCTCTAATTTACTTTCATACAGATCAATTTTGTTCCACATTTTGGTTCTAATCAACCATGTAAGTCACTTTTCACCATATTAGAGTCATTTTGCACCCTATAGAGTCACTTTCCACCATATATACAACAATTAACATGTTAACATCATATATCCAATTTGACATCCTTTTACCCCTTTTAATGCCACTTTCATACAAGTTAATTATTCCACATTTTGGCTCTAATCAACCATGTAAGTCACTTTTCACCATATTAGAGTCACTTTGCACCCTATAAGAGTCACTTTCCCCATATATTGATAAAATTAACATGTTAACATCATGTACATGCAATTAAACAATCCTTTAACCACCTCTCGGTACCCCTTTCCTACAAGTCAATTTTGGGCCGCATTTTGGCTCTAATCAATCATGTAAGTGACTTCTCACCATATTAGAGTCACTTTGCACCTTATAAGAGTCACTTGCCATCATATATTGGTACAATTAATATGTTACATCATGTACATGCAATTTGAAATCCTTTACAACCTCTTAGTGCCACATTCATACAAGTCAGTTTTGGTCCACATTTTGGTTCTAATAAAACCATGTAAGTCACTTTTCACCATATTAAAGTCATTTTGCACCCTATATGAGTCACTTTCCACAATCTATTTGTATAATTAACATGCTAACATCATATACATCCAATTGACATTCTTTTACCACCTATTAGTTCCACTTTCCTACAGGTCAATTTTGTTCCACATTTTGGTTCTAATCAACCATGTAAGTCACTTTTCAACATACTGGAGTCACTTTGCACCCTATAAGAGTCACTTTCCACCATATATATAATAATTAACATGTTAACATCATATACATCCAATTTAACATCCTTTTACCACTTATTAATGCCACATTCATACAAGTTAATTTTATTCCACATTTTGGCTCTAATAAACCATGTAAGTCACTTTTCACCATATTGGAGTCACTTTGCACCCTATAAGAGTCACTTTCCCCATCTATTGATACAATTAACATGTTAATATCGTGTACATGCAATTAAACATCCTTTAACCACCTCTTGGTACCCCTTTCCTAAAAGTCAATTTGGGCACATTTTGGCTCTAATCAATCATGTAAGTGACTTTTCACCATATTAGAGTCACTTTGCACCTTATAAGAGTCACTTGCCATTATATATTGGTACAATTAACATGTTAACATCATGTACATGCAATTAAAATCCTTTTACCACCTCTTAGTGCCACATTCATACAAGTCAATTTTGGTCCACATTCTGGTTCTAATTAACCATGTAGTCACTTTTCACCATATTAGAGTCATTTTGCACCCTACTTGAGTCACTTTCCACCATATATTTGTATAATTAACATGTTAACATCATATACATCCTATTTGACATCCTTTTACCACCTCTTAATTCTACTTTCATACAGATCAATTTTGTTCCACATTTTGGTTCTAATCAACCATGTAAATCACTTTTCACCATATTAGAGTCATTTTGCACCCTATAGGAGTCACTTTCCGGCATATATACAACAATTAACATGTTAACATCATATATATCCAATTTGACATCCTTTTACCCCCTTTTAATGCCACTTTCATACAAGTTAATATTATTCCACATTTTGGCTCTAATCAACCATGTAAGTCACTTTTCACCATATTAGAGTCACTTTGCACCCTATAATAGTCACTTTCCCCATCTATTGATACAATTAACATGTTAACATCATGTACATGCAATCAAACATCCTTTAACCACCTCGTGGTACCCCTTTCCTACAAGTCAATTTTGGGCCGCATTTTGGCTCTAATCAATCATGTAAGTGACTTCTCACCATATTAGAGTCACTTTGCACCTTATAAGAGTCACTTGCCATCATATATTAATACAATTAATATGTTAACATCATGTACATGCAATTAGAAATCCTTTTACAACCTCTTAGTGCCACATTCATACAAGTCAGTTTTGGTCCACATTTTGGTTCTAATAAACCATGTAAGTCACTTTTCACCATATTAAAGTCATTTTGCACCCTATATGAGTCACTTTCCACATATATTTGTATAATTAACATGCTAACATCTTATACATCCAATTTGACATTCTTTTACCACCTATTAGTTCCACTTTCCTACAGGTCAATTTTGTTCCACATTTTGGTTCTAATCAACCATGTAAGTCACTTTTCACCATACTGGAGTCACTTTGCACCCTATAAGAGTCACTTTCCACCATATATACAATAATTAACATGTTAACATCATATACATCCAATTTAACATCCTTTTACCACTTATTAATGCCACATTCATACAAGCTAATTTTATTCCACATTTTGGCTCTAATCAACCATGTAAGTCACGTTTCACTTTATTGGAGTCACTTTGCACCCTATAAGAGTCAATTTCCCCATATATTGATACAATTAACATGTTAATATCATGTACATGCAATTAAACATCCTTAACCACCTCTTGGTACCCCTTTCTTACAAGTCAATTTTGGGCACTTTTGGCTCTAATCAATCATGTAAGTGACTTCTCACCATATTATAGTCACTTTGCACCTTATAAGAGTCACTTGCCATCATATATTGGTACAATTAACATGTTAACATCATGTACATGCAATTAAAAATCCTTTTACCACCTCTTAGTGCCGTATTCATACAAGTCAATTTTGGTCCACATTCTGGTTCTAATTAACCATGTAAGTCACTTTTCACCATACTAAAGTCATTTTGCACCCAATCTGAGTCACTTTCCACAATCTATTTGTATAATTAACATGTTAACATCATATACATCCCATTTGACATCCTTTTACTACCTATTAGTTCCACTTTCATACAGGTCAATTTTGTTCCACATTTCGGTTCTAATCAACCATGTAAGTCACTTTTCACCATATTGGAGTCACTTTGCACCCTATAAGAGTCACTTTCTACCATATATACAATAATTAACATGTTAACATCATATACATCCAATTTAACATCCTTTTACCACTTATTAATGCCACATTCATACAAGCTAATTTTATTCCACATTTTGGCTCTAATCAACCATGTAAGTCACTTTTCTCCCTATTAGAGTCACTCTGCACCCTATAAGAGTCACTTTCCCCATATATTGATACAATTAACATGTTTATATCACGTACATGCAATTAAACATCCTTTAACAAACTCTAGATACCCCTTTCCTACAAATCAATTTTGGGCCACATTTTGGCTCTAATCAATCATATAAGTGACTTCTCATCATATTAGAGTCACTTTGCACCTTATAAGAGTCACTTGCCATCATATATTGGTACAATTAACATGTTAACATCATGTACATGCAATTAGAAATCCTTTTACCACCTCTTAGCCACATCCATACAAGTCAATTTTGGCCCACATTTTGGTTCTAATTAACAATGTAAGTCACTTTTCACCATATTAGAGTCATTTTGCACCCTATATGAGTCACTTTCCACCATATATTTGTATAATTAACATGTTAACATCATATACATCCGATTTGACATCCTTTTACCACCTCTTAATATTACTTTCATACAATCAATTTTGTTCCACATTTTGGTTCCAATCAACCATGTAAGTCAATTTTCACCATATTAGAGTCATTTTTCACCCTACAGGAGTCACTTTCCACCATATATACAACAATTAACATGTTAACATCATATATATCCAATTTGACATCCTTTTACCCCCTTTTAATGCCACTTTCATACAAGTTAATTTTATTCCACATTTTGGCACTAATCAACCATGTAAGTCACTTTTCACCATATTAGAGTCACTTTGCACCCTATAAGATTCACTTTCCCCATATATTGATACAATTAACATGTTAACATCATGTACATGCAATTAAACATCCTTTAACCACCTCTTGGTACCCCTTTCCTACAAGTCAATTTTGGGCCGCATTTTGGCTCTAATCAATCATGTAAGTGACTTCTCACCATATTAGAGTCACTTTGCACCTTATAAGAGTCATTTGCCATCATATATTGGTACAATTAATATGTTAACATCATGTACATGCAATTAGAAATCCTTTTACAACCTCTTAGTGCCACATTCATACAAGTCAGTTTTGGTCCACATTTTGGTTCTAATAAACCATGCAAGTCACTTTTCACCATATTAAAGTCATTTTGCACCCTATATGAGTCACTTTCCACAATCTATTTGTATAAAACATGCTAACATCATATACATCCAATTTCACATCCTTTTACCACCTATTAGTTCCACTTTCATACAGGTCAATTTTCCACATTTTGATTCTAATCAACCATGTAAGTCACTTTTCACCATATTGGAGTCACTTTGCACCCTATAAGAGTCACTTTCCACCATATATACAATAATTAACATGTTAACATCATATTCATCCAATTTAACATCCTTTTACCACTTATTAATGCCACATTCATACAAGCTAATTTTATTCCACATTTTGGCTCTAATCAACCATGTAAGTCACTTTTCACTATATTGGAGTCACTTTGCACCCTATAAGTGTCAATTTCCCCATATATTGATACAATTAACATGTTAATATCATGTACATGCAATTAAACATCCTTTAACCACCTCTTGGTACCCCTTTCCTACAAGTCAATTTTGGGCACTTTTGGCTCTAATCAATCATGTAAGTGACTTCTCACCATATTAGAGTCACTTTGCACTTTATAAGAGTCACTTGCCATCATATATTGGTACAATTAATATGTTAACATCATGTACATGCAATTAAAAATCCTTTTACCACCTCTTAGTGCCACATTCATACAAGTCAATTTTGGTCCACATTCTGGTTCTAATTAAACCATGTAAGTCACTTTTCACCATATTAGAGTCATTTTGCACCCTATATGAGTCACTTTCCACAATCTATATGTATAATTAACATGTTAACATCATATACATCCGATTTGACATCCTTTTACCACCTCTTAATTCTATTTTCATACAGATCAATTTTGTTCCACATTTTGGTTCTAATCAACCATGTAAGTCACTTTTCACCACATTAGAGTCATTTTTCACCCTATAGGAGTCACGTTCCACCATATATACAACAATTAACATGTTAACATCATATATATCCAATTTGACATCTTTTACCGCCTATTAATGCCACTTTCATACAAGTTAATTTTATTCCACGTTTTGGCTCTAATCAACCATGTAAGTCACTTTTCACCATATTAGAGTCACTTTGCACCCCATAAGAGTCACTTTCCCCATATATTGATACAATTAACATGTTAATATCACGTACATGCAATTAAACATCCTTTAACCACCTCTTGGTACCCCTTTCCTACAAGTCAATTTTGGGCACATTTTGGCTCTAATCAATCATGTAAGTGACTTCTGACCATATTAGAGTCACTTTGCACCTTATAAGAGTCACTTGCCATTCCACCTCTTGGTACCCCTTTCCTGCAATTCAATTTTGGGCACATTTTGGCTCTAAGCAATCATGTAAGTGACTTCTCACCATATTAATGTCACTTTGCACCTTATTAGAGTCACTTGCCATCATATATTGGTACAATTAACATGTTAACATCATGTACATGCAATTAAAAATCCTTTTACCACCTCTTAGTGCCACATTCATACAAGTCAATTTTGGTCCACATTCTGGTTCTAATTAACCATGTAAGTCACTTTTCACCATATTAGAGTCATTTTGCACCCTATATGAGTCACTTTCCACCATATATTTGTATAAGTAACATGTTAACATCATATACATCCTATTTGACATCCTTTTACCACCTCTTAATTTTACTTTCATACAGATCAATTTTGTTCCACATTTTGGTTCTAATCAACCATGTAAGTCGCTTTTCACCATATTAGAGTCATTTTGCACCCTATAGGAGTCACTTTCCACCATATATACAACAATTAACATGTTAACATCATATATATCCAATTTGACATCCTTTTACCCTCTTTTAATGCCACTTTCATACAAGTTAATATTATTCCACATTTTGGCTCTAACCAACCATGTAAGTCACTTTTCACCATATTAGAGTCACTTTGCACCCTATAAGAGTCACTTTCCCCATATATTGATAAAATTAACATGTTAACATCATGTACATGCAATTAAACATCCTTTAACCACCTCTTGGTACCCCTTTCCTACAAGTCAATTTTGGGCCGCATTTTGGCTCTAATCAATCATGTAAGTGACTTCTCACCATATTAGAGTCACTTTGCACCTTATAAGAGTCACTTGCCATCATATATTGGTACAATTAATATGTTAACATCATGTACATGCAATTAGAAATCCTTTTACAACCTCTTAGTGCCACATTCATACAAGTCAGTTTTGGTCCACATTTTGGTTCTAATAAAACCATGTAAGTCACTTTTCACCATATTAAAGTCATTTTGCACCCTATATGAGTCACTTTCCACAATCTATTTGTATAATTAACATGCTAACATCATATACATCCAATTTGACATTCTTTTACCACCTATTAGTTCCACTTTCCTACAGGTCAATTTTGTTCCACATTTTGGTTCTAATCAACCATGTAAGTCACTTTTCAACATACTGGAGTCACTTTGCACCCTATAAGAGTCACTTTCCACCATATATACAATAATTAACATGTTAACATCATATACATCCAATTTAACATCCTTTTACCACTTATTACTGCCATATTCATACAAGCTAATTTTATTCCACATTTTGGCTCTAATCAACCATGTAAGTCACTTTTCACTATATTGGAGTCACTTTGCACCCTATAAGAGTCACTTTCCCCATATATTGATACAATTAACATGTTAATATCATGTACATGCAATTAAACATCCTTTAACCACCTCTTGGTACCCCTTTCCTGCAATTCAATTTTGGGCACATTTTGGCTCTAATCAATCATGTGAGTGACTTCTCACCATATTAGTGTCACTTTGCACCTTATAAGAGTCACTTGCCATCATATATTGGTACAATTAACATGTTAACATCATGTACATGCAATTAAAAATCCTTTTACCACCTCTTAGTGCCACATTCATACAAGTCAATTTTGGTCCACATTCTGGTTCTAATTAACCATGTAAGTCACTTTTCACCATATTAGAGTCATTTTGCACCCTATATCAGTCACTTTCCACCATATATTTGTATAAGTAACATGTTAACATCATATACATCCTATTTGACATCCTTTTACCACCTCTTAATTTTACTTTCATACAGATCAATTTTGTTCCACATTTTGGTTCAAATCAACCATGTAAGTCGCTTTTCAACATATTAGAGTCATTTTGCACCCTATAAGAGTCACTTTCCACCATATATACAACAATTAACATGTTAACATCATATATATCCAATTTGACATCCTTTTACCCTCTTTTAATGCCACTTTCATACAAGTTAATATTATTCCACATTTTGGCTCTAATCAACCATGTAAGTCACTTTTCACCATATTAGAGTCACTTTGCACCCTATAAGAGTCACTTTCCCCATATATTGATAAAATTAACATGTTAACATCATGTACATGCAATTAAACATCCTTTAACCACCTCTCGGTACCCCTTTCCTACAAGTCAATTTTGGGCCGCATTTTGGCTCTAATCAATCATGTAAGTGACTTCTCACCATATTAGAGTCACTTTGCACCTTATAAGAGTCACTTGCCATCATATATTGGTACAATTAATATGTTAACATCATGTACATGCAATTTGAAATCCTTTTACAACCTCTTAGTGCCACATTCATACAAGTCAGTTTTGGTCCACATTTTGGTTCTAATAAAACCATGTAAGTCACTTTTCACCATATTAAAGTCATTTTGCACCCTATATGAGTCACTTTCCACAATCTATTTGTATAATTAACATGCTAACATCATATACATCCAATTTGACATTCTTTTACCACCTATTAGTTCCACTTTCCTACAGGTCAATTTTGTTCCACATTTTGGTTCTAATCAACCATGTAAGTCACTTTTCAACATACTGGAGTCACTTTGCACCCTATAAGAGTCACTTTCCACCATATATATAATAATTAACATGTTAACATCATATACATCCAATTTAACATCCTTTTACCACTTATTAATGCCACATTCATACAAGTTAATTTTATTCCACATTTTGGCTCTAATAAACCATGTAAGTCACTTTTCACCATATTGGAGTCACTTTGCACCCTATAAGAGTCACTTTCCCCATCTATTGATACAATTAACATGTTAATATCGTGTACATGCAATTAAACATCCTTTAACCACCTCTTGGTACCCCCTTACCTAAAAGTCAATTTTGGGCACATTTTGGCTCTAATCAATCATGTAAGTGACTTTTCACCATATTAGAGTCACTTTGCACCTTATAAGAGTCACTTGCCATTATATATTGGTACAATTAACATGTTAACATCATGTACATGCAATTAAAAATCCTTTTACCACCTCTTAGTGCCACATTCATACAAGTCAATTTTGGTCCACATTCTGGTTCTAATTAACCATGTAAGTCACTTTTCACCATATTAGAGTCATTTTGCACCCTACTTGAGTCACTTTCCACCATATATTTGTATAATTAACATGTTAACATCATATACATCCTATTTGACATCCTTTTACCACCTCTTAATTCTACTTTCATACAGATCAATTTTGTTCCACATTTTGGTTCTAATCAACCATGTAAATCACTTTTCACCATATTAGAGTCATTTTGCACCCTATAGGAGTCACTTTCCAGCATATATACAACAATTAACATGTTAACATCATATATATCCAATTTGACATCCTTTTACCCCCTTTTAATGCCACTTTCATACAAGTTAATATTATTCCACATTTTGGCTCTAATCAACCATGTAAGTCACTTTTCACCATATTAGAGTCACTTTGCACCCTATAATAGTCACTTTCCCCATCTATTGATACAATTAACATGTTAACATCATGTACATGCAATCAAACATCCTTTAACCACCTCGTGGTACCCCTTTCCTACAAGTCAATTTTGGGCCGCATTTTGGCTCTAATCAATTAAAGGATGTTTGCACCATATTAGAGTCACTTTGCACCTTATAAGAGTCACCTTATAAAACATCCTTTAACCACCTCATGTAAGTGACTTCTCACCATATTAGAGTCACTTTGCACCTTATAAGAGTCACTTGCCATCATATATTAATACAATTAATATGTTAACATCATGTACATGCAATTAGAAATCCTTTTACAACCTCTTAGTGCCACATTCATACAAGTCAGTTTTGGTCCACATTTTGGTTCTAATAAACCATGTAAGTCACTTTTCACCATATTAAAGTCATTTTGCACCCTATATGAGTCACTTTCCACAATATATTTGTATAA
This sequence comes from Apium graveolens, assembly GCF_009905375.1. Taxonomy (NCBI): domain Eukaryota; kingdom Viridiplantae; phylum Streptophyta; class Magnoliopsida; order Apiales; family Apiaceae; genus Apium; species Apium graveolens. The sequence continues at coordinate 4,773 of NW_027420620.1, read as the reverse complement.
TTAACATGCTAACATCTTATACATCCAATTTGACATTCTTTTACCACCTATTAGTTCCACTTTCCTACAGGTCAATTTTGTTCCACATTTTGGTTCTAATCAACCATGTAAGTCACTTTTCACCATACTGGAGTCACTTTGCACCCTATAAGAGTCACTTTCCACCATATATACAATAATTAACATGTTAATATCATATACATCCAATTTAACATCCTTTTACCACTTATTAATGCCATATTCATACAAGCTAATTTTATTCCACATTTTGGCTCTAATCAACCATGTAAGTCACTTTTCACTATATTGGAGTCACTTTGCACCCTATAAGAGTCACTTTCCCCATATATTGATACAATTAACATGTTAATATCATGTACATGCAATTAAACATCCTTTAACCACCTCTTGGTACCCCTTTCCTGCAATTCAATTTTGGGCACATTTTGGCTCTAATCAATCATGTAAGTGACTTCTCACCATATTAGTAGTCACTTTGCACCTTATAAGAGTCACTTGCCATCATATATTGGTACAATTAACATGTTAACATCATGTACATGCAATTAAAAATCCTTTTACCACCTCTTAGTGCCACATTCATACAAGTCAATTTTGGTCCACATTCTGGTTCTAATTAACCATGTAAGTCACTTTTCACCATATTAGAGTCATTGTGCACCCTATATCAGTCACTTTCCACCATATATTTGTATAAGTAACATGTTAACATCATATACATCCTATTTGACATCCTTTTACCACCTCTTAATTTTACTTTCATACAGATCAATTTTGTTCCACATTTTGGTTCTAATCAACCATGTAAGTCGCTTTTCACCATATTAGAGTCATTTTGCACCCTATAGGAGTCACTTTCCACCATATATACAACAATTAACATGTTAACATCATATATATCCAATTTGACATCCTTTTACCCCTCTTTTAATGCCACTTTCATACAAGTTAATATTATTCCACATTTTGGCTCTAATCAACCATGTAAGTCACTTTTCACCATATTAGAGTCACTTTGCACCCTATAAGAGTCACTTTCCCCATATATTGATAAAATTAACATGTTAACATCATGTACATGCAATTAAACATCCTTTAACCACCTCTTGGTACCCCTTTCCTACAAGTCAATTTTGGGCCGCATTTTGGCTCTAATCAATCATGTAAGTGACTTCTCACCATATTAGAGTCACTTTGCACCTTATAAGAGTCACTTGCCATCATATATTGGTACAATTAATATGTTAACATCATGTACATGCAATTAGAAATCCTTTACAACCTCTTACTGCCACATTCATACAAGTCAGTTTTGGTCCACATTTTTGGTTCTAATAAACCATGTAAGTCACTTTTCACCATATTAAAGTCATTTTGCACCCTATATGAGTCACTTTCCACAATCTATTTGTATAATTAACATGCTAACATCATATACATCCAATTTGACATCCTTTTACCACCTATTAGTTCCACATTCCTACAGGTCAATTTTGTTCCACATTTTGGTTCTAATCAACCATGTAAGTCACTTTTCACCATACTGGAGTCACTTTGCACCCTATAAGAGTCACTTTCCACCATATATACAATAATTAACATGTTAACATCATATACATCCAATTTAACATCCTTTTACCACTTATTAATGCCACATTCATACAAGTTAATTTATTCCACATTTTGGCTCTAATAAACCATGTAAGTCACTTTTCACCATATTGGAGTCACTTTGCACCCTATAAGAGTCACTTTCCCCATCTATTGATACAATTAACATGTTAATATCATGTACATGCAATTAAACATCCTTTAACCACCTCTTGGTACCCCTTTCCTAAAAGTCAATTTTGGGCACATTTGGCTCTAATCAATCATGTAAGTGACTTTTCACCATATTAGAGTCACTTTGCACCTTATAAGAGTCACTTGCCATTATATATTGGTACAATTAACATGTTAACATCATGTACATGCAATTAAAAATCCTTTTACCACCTCTTAGTGCCACATTCATACAAGTCAATTTTGGTCCACATTCTGGTTCTAATTAACCATGTAAGTCACTTTTCACCATATTAGAGTCATTTTGCACCCTATTTGAGTCACTTTCCACCATATATTTGTATAATTAACATGTTAACATCATATACATCCTATTTGACATCCTTTTACCACCTCTTAATTCTACTTTCATACAGATCAATTTTGTTCCACATTTTGGTTCTAATCAACCATGTAAATCACTTTTCACCATATTAGAGTCATTTTGCACCCTATAGGAGTCACTTTCCACCATATATACAACAATTAACATGTTAACATCATATATATCCAATTTGACATCCTTTTACCCCCTTTTAATGCCACTTTCATACAAGTTAATATTATTCCACATTTTGGCTCTAATCAACCATGTAAGTCACTTTTCACCATATTAGAGTCACTTTGCACCCTATAAGAGTCACTTTCCCCATCTATTGATACAATTAACATGTTAACATCATGTACATGCAATCAAACATCCTTTAACCACCTCGTGGTACCCCTTTCCTACAAGTCAATTTTGGGCCGCATTTTGGCTCTAATCAATCATGTAAGTGACTTCTCACCATATTATAGTCACTTTGCACCTTATAAGAGTCACTTGCCATCATATATTAATACAATTAATATGTTAACATCATGTACATGCAATTAGAAATCCTTTTACAACCTCTTAGTGCCACATTCATACAAGTCAGTTTTGGTCCACATTTTGGTTCTAATAAACCATGTAAGTCACTTTTCACCATATTAAAGTCATTTTGCACCCTATATGAGTCACTTTCCACAATCTACTTGTATAATTAACATGCTAACATCTTATACATCCAATTTGACATTCTTTTACAACCTATTAGTTCCACTTTCCTACAGGTCAATTTTGTTCCACATTTTGGTTCTAATCAACCATGTAAGTCACTTTTCACCATACTGGAGTCACTTTGCACCCTATAAGAGTCACTTTCCACCATATATACAATAATTAACATGTTAATATCATATACATCCAATTTAACATCCTTTTACCACTTATTAATGCCATATTCATACAAGCTAATTTTATTCCACATTTTGGCTCTAATCAACCATGTAAGTCACTTTTCACTATATTGGAGTCACTTTGCACCCTATAAGAGTCACTTTCCCCATATATTGATACAATTAACATGTTAATATCATGTACATGCAATTGAACATCCTTTAACCACCTCTTGGTACCCCTTTCCTGCAATTCAATTTTGGGCACATTTTGGCTCTAATCAATCATGTAAGTGACTTCTCACCATATTAGTGTCACTTTGCACCTTATAAGAGTCACTTGCCATCATATATTGGTACAATTAACATGTTAACATCATGTACATGCAATTAAAAATCCTTTTACCACCTCTTAGTGCCACATTCATACAAGTCAATTTTGGTCCACATTCTGGTTCTAATTAACCATGTAAGTCACTTTTCACCATATTAGAGTCATTATGTACCCTATATCAGTCACTTTCCACCATATATTTGTATAAGTAAAATGTTAACATCATATACATCCTATTTGACATCCTTTTACCACCTCTTAATTTTACTTTCATACAGATCAATTTTGTTCCACATTTTGGTTCTAATCAACCATGTAAGTCGCTTTTCACCATATTAGCAGTCATTTTGCACCCTATAGGAGTCACTTTCCACCATATATACAACAATTAACATGTTAACATCATATATCCAATTTGACATCCTTTTACCCTCTTTTAATGCCACTTTCATACAAGTTAATATTATTCCACATTTTGGCTCTAATCAACCATGTAAGTCACTTTTCACCATATTAGAGTCACTTTGCACCCTATAAGAGTCACTTTCCCCATATATTGATAAAATTAACATGTTAACATCATGTACATGCAATAACATCCTTTAACCACCTCTCGGTACCCCTTTCCTACAAGTCAATTTTGGGCCGCATTTTGGCTCTAATCAATCATGTAAGTGACTTCTCACCATATTAGAGTCACTTTGCACCTTATAAGAGTCACTTGCCATCATATATTGGTACAATTAATATGTTAACATCATGTACATGCACATTGAAATCCTTTTACAACCTCTTAGTGCCATCATTCATACAAGTCAGTTTGGTCCACATTTTGGTTCTAATAAAACCATGTAAGTCACTTTTCACCATATTAAAGTCATTTGCACCCTATATGAGTCACTTTCACAATCTATTGTATAATTAACATGCTAACATCATATACATCCAATTTGACATTCTTTTACCACCTATTAGTTCCACTTTCCTACAGGTCAATTTTGTTCCACATTTTGGTTCTATCAACCATGTAAGTCACTTTTCAACATACTGGAGTCACTTTGCACCCTATAAGAGTCACTTTCCACCATATATATAAATTAACATGTTAACATCATATACATCCAATTTAACATCCTTTACCACTTATTATGCCACATTCATACAAGTTAATTTTATTCCACATTTTGGCTCTAATAAACCATGTAAGTCACTTTTCACCATATTGGAGTCACTTTGCACCCTATAAGAGTCACTTTCCCCATCTATTATACAATTAACATGTTATATCGTGTACATGCAATTAACAATCCTTTAACCACCTCTTGGTACCCCTTTCCTAAACAGCAATTTTGGGCACATTTTGGCTCTAATCAATCATGTAAGTGACTTTTCAC
>NW_027420619.1:0-29845 GCF_009905375.1 Apium graveolens | reverse complement strand
AAATGTAAATAATAAATCAAATAAGGGCTAAAAGACATGACTGTCTTTTTTATTAAGTCTTTATTATGCATTTTATATCCTAAATAGCAAATAATAAGATTCAAATTAAGGGCCTAAAAGACAGAATTATTTCTATAAGTCTTTAATTATGCATTTTTCTCCTAGAATATGCATATAATAATCAAATATATTAGGTACTAAAAGACATGAATTCTTTTCTATAGTCTTTATTATGCATGTTTATCCTAAATAATGTAAATAATAAATCAAATTAAGGGCTAAAAGACTGAATTCTTTTCTATAAGTCTTTATTATGCATTTTATCCTAAATATGCAAATAATAAATCAAATTAAGGGCTAAAAGACATGACTTCTTTTCTATAAGTCTTTATTATGCATTTATCCTAAATATGCAAATAATAAATCAAATTAAGGGCTAAAAGACATGAATTCTTTTCTATAAGTCTTTATTATGCATTTTATCCTAAATATGCAAATAATAAATCAAATTAAGGCTAAAAGACATGACTTCTTTTCTATAAGTCTTTATTATGCATTTTATCCTAAATATGCAAATAATAAATCAAATTAAGGTCTAAAAGACATGAATTCTTTTCTATAAGTCTTTATTATGCATTTTATCCTAAATATGCAAATAATAAATCAAATTAAGGCTAAAAGACATGAATTCTTTTCTATAAGTCTTTATTATGCATTTTATCCTAAATATGCAAATAATAAATCAAATTAAGGTCTAAAAGACATGAATTCTTTTCTATAAGTCTTTATTATGCATTTTATCCTAAATATGCAAATAATAAATCAAATTAAGGTCTAAAAGACATGAATTCTTTTCTATAAGTCTTTATTATGCATTTATCCTAAATATGCAAATAATAAATCAAATTAAGGTCTAAAAGACATGACTTCTTTTCTATAAGTCTTTATTATGCATTTTATCCTAAATATGCAAATAATAAATCAAATTAAGGTCTAAAAGACATGAATTCTTTTCTATAAGTCTTTATTATGCATTTTATCCTAAATATGCAAATAATAAATCAAATTAAGGGCTAAAAGACATGAATTCTTTTCTATAAGTCTTTATTATGCATTTTATCCTAAATATGCAAATAATAAATCAAATTAAGGTCTAAAAGACATGACTTCTTTTCTATAAGTCTTTATTATGCATTTTATCCTAAATATGCAAATAATAAATCAAATTAAGGTCTAAAAGACATGAATTCTTTTCTATAAGTCTTTATTATGCATTTTATCCTAAATATGCAAATAATAAATCAAATTAAGGTCTAAAAGACATGACTTCTTTTCTATAAGTCTTTATTATGCATTTTATCCTAAATATGCAAATAATAAATCAAATTAAGGTCTAAAAGACATGAATTCTTTTCTATAAGTCTTTATTATGCATTTTATCCTAAATATGCAAATAATAAATCAAATTAAGGTCTAAAAGACATGAATTCTTTTCTATAAGTCTTTATTATGCATTTTATCCTAAATATGCAAATAATAAATCAAATTAAGGTCTAAAAGACATGACTTCTTTTCTATAAGTCTTTATTATGCATTTTATCCTAAATATGCAAATAATAAATCAAATTAAGGTCTAAAAGACATGAATTCTTTTCTATAAGTCTTTATTATGCATTTTATCCTAAATATGCAAATAATAAATCAAATTAAGGTCTAAAAGACATGAATTCTTTTCTATAAGTCTTTATTATGCATTTTATCCTAAATATGCAAATAATAAATCAAATTAAGGTCTAAAAGACATGAATTCTTTTCTATAAGTCTTTATTATGCATTTTATCCTAAATATGCAAATAATAAATCAAATTAAGGTCTAAAAGACATGACTTCTTTTCTATAAGTCTTTATTATGCATTTTATCCTAAATATGCAAATAATAAATCAAATTAAGGTCTAAAAGACATGAATTCTTTTCTATAAGTCTTTATTATGCATTTTATCCTAAATATGCAAATAATAAATCAAATTAAGGTCTAAAAGACATGAATTCTTTTCTATAAGTCTTTATTATGCATTTTATCCTAAATATGCAAATAATAAATCAAATTAAGGTCTAAAAGACATGAATTCTTTTCTATAAGTCTTTATTATGCATTTTATCCTAAATATGCAAATAATAAATCAAATTAAGGTCTAAAAGACATGAATTCTTTTCTATAAGTCTTTATTATGCATTTTATCCTAAATATGCAAATAATAAATCAAATTAAGGTCTAAAAGACATGAATTCTTTTCTATAAGTCTTTATTATGCATTTTATCCTAAATATGCAAATAATAAATCAAATTAAGGTCTAAAAGACATGAATTCTTTTCTATAAGTCTTTATTATGCATTTTATCCTAAATATGCAAATAATAAATCAAATTAAGGTCTAAAAGACATGAATTCTTTTCTATAAGTCTTTATTATGCATTTTATCCTAAATATGCAAATAATAAATCAAATTAAGGTCTAAAAGACATGAATTCTTTTCTATAAGTCTTTATTATGCATTTTATCCTAAATATGCAAATAATAAATCAAATTAAGGGCTAAAAGACATGACTTCTTTTCTATAAGTCTTTATTATGCATTTTATCCTAAATATGCAAATAATAAATCAAATTAAGGTCTAAAAGACATGACTTCTTTTCTATAAGTCTTTATTATGCATTTTATCCTAAATATGCAAATAATAAATCAAATTAAGGTCTAAAAGACATGAATTCTTTTCTATAAGTCTTTATTATGCATTTTATCCTAAATATGCAAATAATAAATCAAATTAAGGTCTAAAAGACATGAATTCTTTTCTATAAGTCTTTATTATGCATTTTATCCTAAATATGCAAATAATAAATCAAATTAAGGGCTAAAAGACATGACTTCTTTTCTATAAGTCTTTATTATGCATTTTATCCTAAATATGCAAATAATAAATCAAATTAAGGTCTAAAAGACATGAATTCTTTTCTATAAGTCTTTATTATGCATTTTATCCTAAATATGCAAATAATAAATCAAATTAAGGTCTAAAAGACATGAATTCTTTTCTATAAGTCTTTATTATGCATTTTATCCTAAATATGCAAATAATAAATCAAATTAAGGTCTAAAAGACATGACTTCTTTTCTATAAGTCTTTATTATGCATTTTATCCTAAATATGCAAATAATAAATCAAATTAAGGTCTAAAAGACATGAATTCTTTTCTATAAGTCTTTATTATGCATTTTATCCTAAATATGCAAATAATAAATCAAATTAAGGTCTAAAAGACATGAATTCTTTTCTATAAGTCTTTATTATGCATTTTATCCTAAATATGCAAATAATAAATCAAATTAAGGTCTAAAAGACATGAATTCTTTTCTATAAGTCTTTATTATGCATTTTATCCTAAATATGCAAATAATAAATCAAATTAAGGTCTAAAAGACATGAATTCTTTTCTATAAGTCTTTATTATGCATTTTATCCTAAATATGCAAATAATAAATCAAATTAAGGTCTAAAAGACATGATTCTTTTCTATAAGTCTTTATTATGCATTTTATCCTAAATATGCAAATAATAAATCAAATTAAGGTCTAAAAGACATGAATTCTTTTCTATAAGTCTTTATTATGCATTTTATCCTAAATATGCAAATAAAATCAAATTAAGGCTAAAAGACATGAATTCTTTTCTATAAGTCTTTATTATGCATTTTATCCTAAATATGCAAATAATAAATCAAATTAAGGTCTAAAAGACATGATTCTTTTCTATAAGTCTTTATTATGCATTTTATCCTAAATATGCAAATAATAAATCAAATTAAGGTCTAAAAGACATGAATTCTTTTCTATAAGTCTTTATTATGCATTTTATCCTAAATATGCAAATAATAAAAATTAAGGCTAAAAGACATGACTTCTTTTCTATAAGTCTTTATTATGCATTTTATCCTAAATATGCAAATAATAAATCAAATTAAGGTCTAAAAGACATGAATTCTTTTCTATAAGTCTTTATTATGCATTTTATCCTAAATATGCAAATAATAAATCAAATTAAGGTCTAAAAGACATGAATTCTTTTCTATAAGTCTTTATTATGCATTTTATCCTAAATATGCAAATACTTTTCTATAAGTCTTTATTATGCATTTTATCCTAAATATACAAATAATAAATCAAATTAAGGTCTAAAAGACATGAATTCTTTTCTATAAGTCTTTATTATGCATTTTATCCTAAATATGCAAATAATAAATCAAATTAAGGTCTAAAAGATATGCATTCTTTTCTATAAGTCTTTATTATGCATTTTATCCTAAATATGCAAATAATAAATCAAATTAAGGTCTAAAACACATGAATTCTTTTTATAAGTCTTTATTATGCATTTTATCCTAAATATGCCAAATAATAAATCAAATTATGGTCTAAAGACATGACTTCTTTTCTATAAGTCTTTATTATGCATTTTATCCTAAATATGCAAATAATAAATCAAATTAAGGTCTAAAAGACATGACTTCTTTTCTATAAGTCTTTATTATGCATTTTATCCTAAATATGCAAATAATAAATCAAATTAAGGGCTAAAAGACATGACTTCTTTTCTATAAGTCTTTATTATGCATTTTATCCTAAATATGCAAATAATAAATCAAATTAAGGTCTAAAAGACATGACTTCTTTTCTATAAGTCTTTATTATGCATTTTATCCTAAATATGCAAATAATAAATCAAATTAAGGGCTAAAAGACATGAATTCTTTTCTATAAGTCTTTATTATGCATTTTATCCTAAATATGCAAATAATAAATCAAATTAAGGTCTAAAAGACATGACTTCTTTTCTATAAGTCTTTATTATGCATTTTATCCTAAATATGCAAATAATAAATCAAATTAAGGTCTAAAAGACATGAATTCTTTTCTATAAGTCTTTATTATGCATTTTATCCTAAATATGCAAATAATAAATCAAATTAAGGTCTAAAAGACATGAATTCTTTTCTATAAGTCTTTATTATGCATTTTATCCTAAATATGCAAATAATAAATCAAATTAAGGGCTAAAAGACATGAATTCTTTTCTATAAGTCTTTATTATGCATTTTATCCTAAATATGCAAATAATAAATCAAATTAAGGGCTAAAAGACATGACTTCTTTTCTATAAGTCTTTATTATGCATTTTATCCTAAATATGCAAATAATAAATCAAATTAAGGTCTAAAAGACATGAATTCTTTTCTATAAGTCTTTATTATGCATTTTATCCTAAATATGCAAATAATAAATCAAATTAAGGTCTAAAAGACATGAATTCTTTTCTATAAGTCTTTATTATGCATTTTATCCTAAATATGCAAATAATAAATCAAATTAAGGTCTAAAAGACATGACTTCTTTTCTATAAGTCTTTATTATGCATTTTATCCTAAATATGCAAATAATAAATCAAATTAAGGTCTAAAAGACATGAATTCTTTTCTATAAGTCTTTATTATGCATTTTATCCTAAATATGCAAATAATAAATCAAATTAAGGTCTAAAAGACATGAATTCTTTTCTATAAGTCTTTATTATGCATTTTATCCTAAATATGCAAATAATAAATCAAATTAAGGTCTAAAAGACATGACTTCTTTTCTATAAGTCTTTATTATGCATTTTATCCTAAATATGCAAATAATAAATCAAATTAAGGTCTAAAAGACATGAATTCTTTTCTATAAGTCTTTATTATGCATTTTATCCTAAATATGCAAATAATAAATCAAATTAAGGTCTAAAAGACATGAATTCTTTTCTATAAGTCTTTATTATGCATTTTATCCTAAATATGCAAATAATAAATCAAATTAAGGTCTAAAAGAAATGAATTATTTTCTATAAGTCTTTATTATGCATTTTATCCTAAATATGCAAATAATAAATCAAATTAAGGGCTAAAAGACATGAATTCTTTTCTATAAGTCTTTATTATGCATTTTATCCTAAATATGCAAATAATAAATCAAATTAAGGTCTAAAAGACATGAATTCTTTTCTATAAGTCTTTATTATGCATTTTATCCTAAATATGCAAATAATAAATCAAATTAAGGTCTAAAAGACATGACTTCTTTTCTATAAGTCTTTATTATGCATTTTATCCTAAATATGCAAATAATAAATCAAATTAAGGTCTAAAAGACATGAATTCTTTTCTATAAGTCTTTATTATGCATTTTATCCTAAATATGCAAATAATAAATCAAATTAAGGACTAAAAGACATGAATTCTTTTCTATAAGTCTTTATTATGCATTTTATCCTAAATATGTAAATAATAAATCAAATTAAGGGCTAAAAGACATGACTTCTTTTTTATAAGTCTTTATTATGCATTTTATCCTAAATATGCAAATAATAAATCAAATTAAGGTCTAAAAGATATGAATTCTTTTCTATAAGTCTTTATTATGCATTTTATCCTAAATATGCAAATAATAAATCAAATTAAGGGCTAAAAGACATGAACTTCTTTCTATAAGTCTTTATTATGCATTTATCCTAAATATGCAAATAATAAATCAAATTAAGGTCTAAAAGACATGAATTCTTTTCTATAAGTCTTTATTATGCATTTTATCCTAAATATGCAAATAATAAATCAAATTAAGGTCTAAAAGACAATGAATTCTTTTCTATAAGTCTTTATTATGCATTTTATCCTAAATATGCAAATAATAAATCAAATTAAGGTCTAAAAGACATGAATTCTTTTCTATAAGTCTTTATTATGCATTTTATCCTAAATATGCAAATAATAAATCAAATTAAGGTCTAAAAGACATGAATTCTTTTCTATAAGTCTTTATTATGCATTTTATCCTAAATATGCAAATAATAAATCAAATTAAGGTCTAAAAGACATGAATTCTTTTCTATAAGTCTTTATTATGCATTTTATCCTAAATATGCAAATAATAAATCAAATTAAGGTCTAAAAGACATGAATTCTTTTCTATAAGTCTTTATTATGCATTTTATCCTAAATATGCAAATAATAAATCAAATTAAGGGCTAAAAGACATGAATTCTTTTCTATAAGTCTTTATTATGCATTTTATCCTAAATATGCAAATAATAAATCAAATTAAGGTCTAAAAGACATGACTTCTTTTCTATAAGTCTTTATTATGCATTTTATCCTAAATATGCAAATAATAAATCAAATTAAGGTCTAAAAGACATGAATTCTTTTCTATAAGTCTTTATTATGCATTTTATCCTAAATATGCAAATAATAAATCAAATTAAGGGCTAAAAGACATGAATTCTTTTCTATAAGTCTTTATTATGCATTTTATCCTAAATATGCAAATAATAAATCAAATTAAGGTCTAAAAGACATGAATTCTTTTCTATAAGTCTTTATTATGCATTTTATCCTAAATATGCAAATAATAAATCAAATTAAGGTCTAAAAGACATGAATTCTTTTCTATAAGTCTTTATTATGCATTTTATCCTAAATATGCAAATAATAAATCAAATTAAGGTCTAAAAGACATGAATTCTTTTCTATAAGTCTTTATTATGCATTTTATCCTAAATATGCAAATAATAAATCAAATTAAGGTCTAAAAGACATGAATTCTTTTCTATAAGTCTTTATTATGCATTTTATCCTAAATATGCAAATAATAAATCAAATTAAGGGCTAAAAGACATGAATTCTTTTCTATAAGTCTTTATTATGCATTTTATCCTAAATATGCAAATAATAAATCAAATTAAGGTCTAAAAGACATGACTTCTTTTCTATAAGTCTTTATTATGCATTTTATCCTAAATATGCAAATAATAAATCAAATTAAGGTCTAAAAGACATGAATTCTTTTCTATAAGTCTTTATTATGCATTTTATCCTAAATATGCAAATAATAAATCAAATTAAGGTCTAAAAGACATGAATTCTTTTCTATAAGTCTTTATTATGCATTTTATCCTAAATATGCAAATAATAAATCAAATTAAGGGCTAAAAGACATGAATTCTTTTCTATAAGTCTTTATTATGCATTTTATCCTAAATATGCAAATAATAAATCAAATTAAGGGCTAAAAGACATGACTTCTTTTCTATAAGTCTTTATTATGCATTTTATCCTAAATATGCAAATAATAAATCAAATTAAGGGCTAAAAGACATGACTTCTTTTCTATAAGTCTTTATTATGCATTTTATCCTAAATATGCAAATAATAAATCAAATTAAGGTCTAAAAGACATGAATTCTTTTCTATAAGTCTTTATTATGCATTTTATCCTAAATATGCAAATAATAAATCAAATTAAGGTCTAAAAGACATGAATTCTTTTCTATAAGTCTTTATTATGCATTTTATCCTAAATATGCAAATAATAAATCAAATTAAGGTCTAAAAGACATGAATTCTTTTCTATAAGTCTTTATTATGCATTTTATCCTAAATATGCAAATAATAAATCAAATTAAGGTCTAAAAGACATGAATTCTTTTCTATAAGTCTTTATTATGCATTTTATCCTAAATATGCAAATAATAAATCAAATTAAGGTCTAAAAGACATGACTTCTTTTCTATAAGTCTTTATTATGCATTTTATCCTAAATATGCAAATAATAAATCAAATTAAGGTCTAAAAGACATGAATTCTTTTCTATAAGTCTTTATTATGCATTTTATCCTAAATATGCAAATAATAAATCAAATTAAGGTCTAAAAGACATGACTTCTTTTCTATAAGTCTTTATTATGCATTTTATCCTAAATATGCAAATAATAAATCAAATTAAGGTCTAAAAGACATGAATTCTTTTCTATAAGTCTTTATTATGCATTTTATCCTAAATATGCAAATAATAAATCAAATTAAGGTCTAAAAGACATGAATTCTTTTCTATAAGTCTTTATTATGCATTTTATCCTAAATATGCAAATAATAAATCAAATTAAGGTCTAAAAGACATGACTTCTTTTCTATAAGTCTTTATTATGCATTTTATCCTAAATATGCAAATAATAAATCAAATTAAGGTCTAAAAGACATGAATTCTTTTCTATAAGTCTTTATTATGCATTTTATCCTAAATATGCAAATAATAAATCAAATTAAGGTCTAAAAGACATGACTTCTTTTCTATAAGTCTTTATTATGCATTTTATCCTAAATATGCAAATAATAAATCAAATTAAGGTCTAAAAGACATGAATTCTTTTCTATAAGTCTTTATTATGCATTTTATCCTAAATATGCAAATAATAAATCAAATTAAGGGCTAAAAGACATGACTTCTTTTCTATAAGTCTTTATTATGCATTTTATCCTAAATATGCAAATAATAAATCAAATTAAGGTCTAAAAGACATGAATTCTTTTCTATAAGTCTTTATTATGCATTTTATCCTAAATATGCAAATAATAAATCAAATTAAGGTCTAAAAGACATGAATTCTTTTCTATAAGTCTTTATTATGCATTTTATCCTAAATATGCAAATAATAAATCAAATTAAGGTCTAAAAGACATGACTTCTTTTCTATAAGTCTTTATTATGCATTTTATCCTAAATATGCAAATAATAAATCAAATTAAGGTCTAAAAGACATGACTTCTTTTCTATAAGTCTTTATTATGCATTTTATCCTAAATATGCAAATAATAAATCAAATTAAGGTCTAAAAGACATGAATTCTTTTCTATAAGTCTTTATTATGCATTTTATCCTAAATATGCAAATAATAAATCAAATTAAGGTCTAAAAGACATGACTTCTTTTCTATAAGTCTTTATTATGCATTTTATCCTAAATATGCAAATAATAAATCAAATTAAGGTCTAAAAGACATGAATTCTTTTCTATAAGTCTTTATTATGCATTTTATCCTAAATATGCAAATAATAAATCAAATTAAGGGCTAAAAGACATGACTTCTTTTCTATAAGTCTTTATTATGCATTTTATCCTAAATATGCAAATAATAAATCAAATTAAGGGCTAAAAGACATGACTTCTTTTCTATAAGTCTTTATTATGCATTTTATCCTAAATATGCAAATAATAAATCAAATTAAGGCTAAAAGACATGAATTCTTTTCTATATGTCTTTATTATGCATTTTATCCTAAATATGCAAATAATAAATCAAATTAAGGGCTAAAAGACATGACTTCTTTTCTATAAGTCTTTATTATGCATTTTATCCTAAATATGCAAATAATAAATCAAATTAAGGTCTAAAAGACATGACTTCTTTTCTATAAGTCTTTATTATGCATTTTATCCTAAATATGCAAATAATAAATCAAATTAAGGCTAAAAGACATGAATTCTTTTCTATAAGTCTTTATTATGCATTTTATCCTAAATATGCAAATAATAAATCAAATTAAGGGCTAAAAGACATGACTTCTTTTCTATAAGTCTTTATTATGCATTTTATCCTAAATATGCAAATAATAAATCAAATTAAGGTCTAAAAGACATGACTTCTTTTCTATAAGTCTTTATTATGCATTTTATCCTAAATATGCAAATAATAAATCAAATTAAGGTCTAAAAGAAATGAATTCTTTTCTATAAGTCTTTATTATGCATTTTATCCTAAATATGTAAATAATAAATCAAATTAAGGTCTAAAAGACATGACTTCTTTTCTATAAGTCTTTATTATGCATTTTATCCTAAATATGCAAATAATAAATCAAATTAAGGGCTAAAAGACATGAATTCTTTTCTATAAGTCTTTATTATGCATTTTATCCTAAATATGCAAATAATAAATCAAATTAAGGGCTAAAAGACATGACTTCTTTTTTATAAGTCTTTATTATGCATTTTATCCTAAATATGCAAATAATAAATCAAATTAAGGTCTAAAAGACATGAATTCTTTTCTATAAGTCTTTATTATGCATTTTATCCTAAATATGCAAATAATAAATCAAATTAAGGGCTAAAAGACATGACTTCTTTTCTATAAGTCTTTATTATGCATTTTATCCTAAATATGCAAATAATAAATCAAATTAAGGTCTAAAAGAAATGAATTCTTTTCTATAAGTCTTTATTATGCATTTTATCCTAAATATGCAAATAATAAATCAAATTAAGGTCTAAAAGACATGACTTCTTTTCTATAAGTCTTTATTATGCATTTTATCCTAAATATGCAAATAATAAATCAAATTAAGGACTAAAAGACATGAATTCTTTTCTATAAGTCTTTATTATGCATTTTATCCTAAATATGTAAATAATAAATCAAATTAAGGGCTAAAAGACATGACTTCTTTTTTATAAGTCTTTATTATGCATTTTATCCTAAATATAGCAAATAATAAATCAAATTAAGGTCTAAAAGACATGACTTCTTTTCTATAAGTCTTTATTATGCATTTTATCCTAAATATGCAAATAATAAATCAAATTAAGGACTAAAAGACATGAATTCTTTTCTATAAGTCTTTATTATGCATTTTATCCTAAATATGTAAATAATAAATCAAATTAAGGGCTAAAAGACATGACTTCTTTTCTATAAGTCTTTATTATGCATTTTATCCTAAATATGCAAATAATAAATCAAATTAAGGTCTAAAAGACATGACTTCTTTTCTATAAGTCTTTATTATGCATTTTATCCTAAATATGCAAATAATAAATCAAATTAAGGACTAAAAGACATGAATTCTTTTCTATAAGTCTTTATTATGCATTTTATCCTAAATATGCAAATAATAAATCAAATTAAGGTCTAAAAGACATGACTTCTTTTCTATAAGTCTTTATTATGCATTTTATCCTAAATATGCAAATAATAAATCAAATTAAGGTCTAAAAGACATGAATTCTTTTCTATAAGTCTTTATTATGCATTTTATCCTAAATATGCAAATAATAAATCAAATTAAGGTCTAAAAGACATGAATTCTTTTCTATAAGTCTTTATTATGCATTTTATCCTAAATATGCAAATAATAAATCAAATTAAGGTCTAAAAGACATGACTTCTTTTCTATAAGTCTTTATTATGCATTTTATCCTAAATATGCAAATAATAAATCAAATTAAGGGTCTAAAAGACATGAATTCTTTTCTATAAGTCTTTATTATGCATTTTATCCTAAATATGCAAATAATAAATCAAATTAAGGGCTAAAAGACATGACTTCTTTTCTATAAGTCTTTATTATGCATTTTATCCTAAATATGCAAATAATAAATCAAATTAAGGTCTAAAAGACATGACTTCTTTTCTATAAGTCTTTATTATGCATTTTATCCTAAATATGCAAATAATAAATCAAATTAAGGTCTAAAAGACATGACTTCTTTTCTATAAGTCTTTATTATGCATTTTATCCTAAATATGCAAATAATAAATCAAATTAAGGTCTAAAAGAAATGAGTTCTTTTCTATAAGTCTTTATTATGCATTTTATCCTAAATATGCAAATAATAAATCAAATTAAGATCTAAAATAAATGATTTCTTTTCTATAAGTCTTTATTATGCATTTTATCCTAAATATGCAAATAATAAATCAAATTAAGGTCTAAAAGACATGAATTCTTTTCTATAAGTCTTTATTATGCATTTTATCCTAAATATGCAAATAATAAATCAAATTAAGGTCTAAAAGAAATGAATTCTTTTCTATAAGTCTTTATTATGCATTTTATCCTAAATATGCAAATAATAAATCAAATTAAGGTCTAAAACACATGAATTCTTTTCTATAAGTCTTTATTATGCATTTTATCCTAAATAAGCAAATAATAAATCAAATTAAGGGCTAAAAGACATGACTTCTTTTCTATAAGTCTTTATTATGCATTTTATCCTAAATATGCAAATAATAAATCAAATTAAGGTCTAAAAGATATGAATTCTTTTCTATAAGTCTTTATTATGCATTTTATCCTAAATATGCAAATAATAAATCAAATTAAGGTCTAAAAGACATGCACTACAAGAAATTTGCAATCAGACAACGCATGACAAACAACGGTTAAAAAAAAAACCGTCGTCCTAAAAAATCATACAACGGTGAATTGATTTTACAGAAAAAACAGTTGTGTGAGCTCCATAATGAACAACGGATATTCATCTTTTTTAAACTGTTGTACAAGTTGTATCCTCTCATCGAGTCAGACAACAGTTTTTTAAATATAGTGTTGTTGTAGATCTTTAACACAACTATTACAAACCGTTGTTACAATGTTAAAGTATAGGGATATAAGACAACGGTTTTGACATTACATTGTGTAATTGAGACAACAGTTTTTTAGAAGGGTTGTCCTCTAAACCATCAAACAACGGAATGAAACCGTTGTCTGAGGAATTTCAATGGGTACTACGTATTGAGGTGGCAGCACGTGATAGGTGGTAAATCATTCACAAGGATTGCTGACGTGGCGAAATGAGAGCCCTTCATTGATATGAGATTTGATATTGGCCGTTAGATCGAAAAATAGCCGAATTCTTATACAACGGTTTTATGTTAAAACAAAAGTGTTGTCTTAGTTGGTCTCATACAAGCTTTTAGATATAACGTTGTGTAATTCACACAACAGTTTTTACAAGGGTTGTCTTAGAAAACTTCATACAACGGAACAAAACAGTTGTCTGAAATAGTTATTTTATAATTTCAATGGGCACCACCTGATGAGGTGGCACCCCATGATTGGTTGTAAACATTTTACTCGGATTGCTGAAGTGTCACAATGATAGCCCTTGATTGAAATGACATTAGATATTAGCCGTTAGATTGAAAAAAGCTGATATGCTCACACAACGGTTTTATAATAAAAAAAGCGTTGTCTTATTTTATCTTTACACAATGGTGTTTCAAGGAAACCATTGTAAAAGTATTACTCTATAAATGAGATTTCCGGATTACAAGATTAATTTCTAAAATAATTTTTTTCGACGATTCAACCGTATAGATGTTAAGATATATCAATTTTTGTCATATGAAAAAATTATTAAAAAATTTGAAATTCATCTTGCACGTCAAGATTAGAAAAATCCAGTAAAACTACCCCTTCGAACAATGAAACTCGTTCCCGATTTACTAGATTAATTTTTAAATTGATATTTTCGAAGATCCGACCGTACGGATGTTAGGATATATCAATTTTAGTCATATGAAAAAATTATTAAAAAATATGAATTTCATCTTGCATGTCAGGATTAGAAAAATCCAGTAAAAGTACCCCCCCCCCGACAACGAGACTCGTTCCCGATTTACAATATTAATTTCTAAAATGATTTTTTCGACGATCCAACCGTACGGATGTTAAGATATATCAATTTTAGTCATATGAAAAAATTATTAAAAAATATGAACTTCATCTTGCATGTCAGGATTAGAAAAATCCGGTAAAAGTACCCCTCCCGACAAAGAGACTCGTTCCCGATTTAAAAAATTAATTTTTAAAATGATTTTTTCGACGATCCAACCGTACGGATGTTAAGATATATCAATTTTAGTCATATGAAAAAATTATTAAAAAATATGAACTTCATCTTGCATGTCAGGATTAGCAAAATCCGGTCTAAGTACCCCTCCCGACAACGAGACTCGTTCTGGATTTACAAGATTAATTTTTAAAATGATTTTTTCGACGATCCAACCGTACGGATGTTAAGATATATCAATTTTAGTCATATGAAAAAATTATTAAAAAATATGAACTTCATCTTGCATGTTAGGATTAGAAAAATCCGGTAAAAGTACCCCTCTCGACAACGAGACTCGTTCCCGATTTACAAGATTAATTTTTAAAATGATTTTTTCGATGATCCAACCGTACGGATGTTAAGATATATCAATTTTAGTCATATGAAAAAATTATTAAAAAATATGAACTTCATCTTGCATGTCAGGATTAGAAAAATCTGGTATAAGTACCCCTCCCAACAACGAGACTCGTTCCCGATTTACAAGATTAATTTTTAAAATCATTTTTTCGACGATCCAACCGTACGGATGTTAAGATATATCAATTTTAGTCATATGAAAAAATTATTAAAAAATATGAACTTCATCTTGCATGTCAGGATTAGAAAAATCCGGTAAAAGTACCCCTCCCGACAAAGAGACTCGTTCCCGATTTACAACATTAATTTTTAAAATGATTTTTTCGACGATCCAACCGTACGGATGTTAAGATATCTCAATTTTAGTCATATGAAAAAATTATTAAAAAATATGAACTTCATCTTGCATGTCAGGATTAGAAAAATCCAGTAAAAGTAACCCCCCGACAACGAGACTCGTTCCCGATTTACAAGATTAATTTTTAAAATGATTTTTTCGACAATCCAACCGTACGGATGTTAAGATATATCAATTTTAGTCATATAAAAAAATTATTAAAAAATATGAACTTCATCTTGCATGTCAGGATTAGAAAAATCCGGTAAAAGTACCCCTCCCGACAAAGAGACTCGTTCCCGATTTACAAGATTAATTTTTAAAATGATTTTTTCGACGATCCAACCGTACGAATGTTAAGATATATCAATTTTAGTCATATGAAAAAATTAATAACAAATTTGGAATCCATCTTGTATGTCAGGATTAGAAAAATTCAGTAAAAGTTCCCCTCCCGAAAACGAGACTCGTTCCCGATTTACAAGATTAATTTTTAAAATGATTTTTTCGATGATCCAACCGTACGGATGTCAAGATATATCAATTTTAGTCATATAAAAAAATTATTAAAATTTTAAAATTCATCTTGCATGTCAGGATTAGAAAAATATGGTAAAAGTACCCATGCCACCAACGAGACTCGTTCCCGATTTACAGGATTAATTTTTTAAAATGATTTTTCGACGATCCAACCGTACGGATGTTAAGATATATCGATTTTAGTCATAAGAACAAATTATTAAAAAAATTTGAAATTCATTTTGCATGTCAGGATTAGAAAAATCTGGTAAAAGTACCCCTCCGGACAACGAGACTCGTTCTCGATTTACAGGATTAATTTTTTAAAATGATTTTTCGACGATCCAACCGTACGGATGTTAAGATATATCGATTTTAGTCATAAGAACAAATTATTAAAAAATTTGAAATTCATGTTGCATGTCAGGATTAGAAAAATCCGGTAAAAGTACCCCTCCCGACAACGAGACTTGTTCCCGATTTACAGGATTAATTTTTTAAAATGATTTTTCGACAATCCAACCGTACGGATGTTAAGATATATCAATTTTAGTCATATTGATAAAATAATTTTTTAATATGTGTCTACTATAATTCAACTGTACAAATATATTGACATTAGTTATATATAAAAATAATTAAAAATTTTGAAATTTATATTCCCTTGAATTTGATCTTAATTAAATGAAAAAATAACTATTTAAAATTTACTACTATAATTTTGATTTTTTAATAATATCAAACCAATATTTTGGTTCCCTCCATGGGTCAATCATTTCCCCCCTTCACAAAATTTGGTTCCCCCCTTTAACTCCCCTTTTACTTTCAACTCAGACCTTATCTAACTTATAGCTTCCATTTACCTTTTCTTCTCAAATCAGTCTCCGACTTTATTCTTGATTAATAATTTTTCATCTTCTTTGTTGTTTCTCTGTTGGCTAACTCTGTATATCCCTCTCTCTCTCTTCTATCTCTCTCTCCAATTGAAACATAATGATTTTGGGTTTCTGTAGTGCTAATAGCATATGAGGGCAAAGTTTAAACTGAAGAACTGAGAAAGAATTCAACTCTAACAACTCTCGAGAGTTAAGATCTAATAGCTTGCATCTCCCCTCACTCTGTTCAAATTCATAGGTTTGAAGAGCAAAGAATTACACGTTGGAGTGTAAAGATGGAATTGAGTAAGTTTTATAAACCAAGTTTTCAATTGGGGTTTGAATTTAAAACCCTATTTTTTAATTAGTTGAGGCTTTGATTTTTTAATTACTTTTAAGTAGTTAAGGATGTGGTTCAAGTAGAAGAAAAAGGGTGCCTCTGCTCCTCTTCCTGTTTCTATCATCGCTATAGTCGATCTTTATAAGTTCGATCCGTGGGAATTTCCAGGTGATTTATAAATATGTGATTATTTGTGTATAAGGTGATAATCATTTAATTATGAGGATGACGTGTTATGTTATTATATTGGAGATTGTTGATGATGTGTTCTGGTTTGAAAAATGCAGCAAAGGCTTCGTTCGGGGAGCAGGAATGGTACTTTTTCAGTCCAAGGGATCGGAAGTACCCTAATGGCGCCTGGCCAAATCGTGAAGCAATTTCAGGGTATTGGAAGGCCACTGGAGTTGATAAGCCAGTGCTCACAACCAGTATCACCGGAGGATCTGAGAAGGTAGGTGTTAAGAAGGCACTTATTTTTTATGGAGGAAAGCCACCAAAAGGGATTAAAACCAATTGGATCATGTATTGGATTTATATAGACTAGCCAAGAAAAAAAATCAAAAACTAGTGTTGTGTGGACATTCAATCGGTGGAGCTGTAAGTTCGACTAGTTTTCTTTTTTCTATAGTTTATATTAATAGTTAAGCGTTTTAAGAATATGTGTTTTCACTGTCCAGGTTGTTGTTTGGCTGCACTAACTATTTTAAGGTTCATTGCAGGAAATAAGGGTTACAATTAGTGCATATTTGCGAGGAGCCAACAATATATATATATATATATATATATCTGGATCTGTTTCTGCCCTTTTTGTTGGGGGATTTGCAACACTGGAAATACAAAGTGAACTCCTGTTGCATTTTCCCTATTTTGTCTCTAAAGAAGTGAACTCCTGTTGCATTCCATGTTTGAAATTCGATGGATGTTCCAGTAGAGCCACTTCTTTGACCTTCTGCTCCTACACTGCGATTATCATTACCATCTGTCAATTTGAGTCCTGCTATTGGCCTTCGAGCATGAGAAGATGTTAAACACGAGTTCCATATTTGGGATCAAACACACTGCATAGGTTAATGCTGAGGTATTCTTCAATTCTAGTATTATGAAATATTATTTAGTAGGCCTTGTAATTAATATGTGTAAACATAATTTTATTGATAGTTTGAGATCATATTAACTGAAAAAGATTGAAATATTTAATTCTGATTGTGGGTGTGAATTGACCTGAAAGCTTCTAAAATGTTGATTGAATAATAGTGGTTGCATCATCTTTGTTAACAAATGTAGATGTTGAGTTCTATTTTTCGTGCATATCACAATTTGTGTGCCTACTCTCGGCATCTACTGCATCAATCAACCCTATAGGCACAAGTCGTGCATATTACTATTTGACCCCAAGGCTGACAAGTCTATCATAACGGTAGTCGGTAATATAAATGTTGTAGTTGACTGGAATGGTCGGAAAGAGTTACTGATCACACATGTCCACATGGAAAATTATGGAGTAGCAGGGGAGGCAGAATATGAGGTCAAAGTTCTCGGCTCCGAGAGGTTCAAAGATAAATTGATCATCTCACTTGCAGCCAATGGCCAGAAAGTAGAAATTGATGTAAACTATGAACCTGAGAAGATAACCGAACTGCCTTCTTCCAGTAACTTCAGCAATTGGGTCATTGTACTTGTGTGTTCCACTGTATTAGTATCAACATTAATTATGTTTCTCTATTACCTGGATAGACCAAATAGAGATCAGTCCAATGTAGCACCTGCCAGCCCAACTGTCATAACACATTTACCGGCTACCCCTTTCCGTAGAAGTACATATGTCGTGAATGAACACTCTCATACCAGGTAATTGCTCTGTGAACTCGTGTTATACTTTTCTTGCATTAAATACATGAGCTTTTACATTCAATATATGTTTACACAGAGCAATGTAAATGTTTGCCCAGAAAGTTTAAAAAATGTGATTGTGCATCTATATACAGCTTCACATCTCATTAATAAAACTCGTGTTCCGGTTTTAGATGTGGGATTTTTTTTGTTATATTCTACATGGTTCATGATTTATTTCCTCTGTAGAATATCTGGTTACTGGTAAAGCTAAAATATTATTTAATCTTACCAGCTTTACTTGTTGGGGAGCTCCTCGGTGGAAGCACTGTCTGGTGCAAAGTATTCGAAGTTGACATCAAATGAGACACTGGTTTTGGTCTGGGCATGTATAACATAGAAGGCTACTCTCTGTGGTTCTGCAACTACAAGTATATTGACGAGAATACAAGCTCTAAGGTCAGGTCAGATTCAAGAGGGAACTCCACAGCATCAAGGTTGAGTTGCAAGCCACTGATCCAACATAAATGGGACTTGATGTTTTTAATAGCCGAGACGATTAAAATGTGTACCTTAATGATCATGTTTAGAAATAGATTTTAAGTTATAGTTGTTATTTCTGTAGAGAAACATTGTATTATAAATTTAATTTTAATTGTGAAACAAAAATTGAATTATTATAATATCATTTTATTTTAAAATTGATTTATTTTAAATAATGAGATTAATTTTGTAAACTGTTGTGTGAAACCCACTTAAAAAATGATGAAAACCGTTGTATGTCTCATTCACTTATTTTTTTTAAAAAAAACTGTTGTCTTTTGATATTCTTTGCAATGGTTTAAATTTTTTATACCATTGTCTTTTAAATAAAAAACATTCAAGACAATGGTTTTAGCTAGTTAATTTTTTTTTATAAACTGTTGTTTATGAAAATATCGAATAAGTTAACAATAATGGTTTTTTTGTAAAAACTATTGTTGTTAAGTTAGACAGACAATAGTTGAATAAAAAAACAGTTGTTTAAAAAAGTTCCAACAACACTTTGTTTAGAATAACTGTTGTGTGTTCCATGTTAACACAAGCACTCTAACATGTTGTTTAATCTCTCTTTTTACAAGGGTAAAAACAACCATTGTCTCATGTTCAATCACACGAGTGTTGGATAGACAACGGAAAACATACTTGTCACACAACGGTAAAAAACAGTTGTATGATTGCAAATATGTTGTAGTGATGACTTCTTTTCTATAAGTCTTTATTATGCATTTTATCCTAAATATGCAAATAATAAATCAAATTAAGGACCAAAAGACATGAATTCTTTTCTATAAGTCTTTATTATGCATTTTATCCTAAATATGTAAATAATAAATCAAATTAAGGGCTAAAAGACATGACTTCTTTTTTATAAGTCTTTATTATGCATTTTATCCTAAATATGCAAATAATAAATCAAATTAAGGTCTAAAAGACATGACTTCTTTTCTATAAGTCTTTATTATGCATTTTATCCTAAATATGCAAATAATAAATCAAATTAAGGTCTAAAAGACATGAATTCTTTTCTATAAGTCTTTATTATGCATTTATCCTAAATATGCAAATAATAAATCAAATTAAGGTCTAAAGACATGAATTCTTTTCTATAAGTCTTTATTATGCATTTTATCCTAAATATGGAAATAATAAATCAAATTAAGGTCTAAAAGAAATGAATTCTTTTCTATAAGTCTTTATTATGCATTTTATCCTAAATATGCAAATAATAAATCAAATTAAGGTCTAAAAACATGACTTCTTTTCTATAAGTCTTTATTATGCATTTTATCCTAAATATGCAAATAATAAATCAAATTAAGGACTAAAAGACATGAATTCTTTTCTATAAGTCTTTATTATGCATTTTATCCTAAATATGCAAATAATAAATCAAATTAAGGTCTAAAAGACATGAATTCTTTTCTATAAGTCTTTATTATGCATTTTATCCTAAATATGCAAATAATAAATCAAATTAAGGTCTAAAAGACATGACTTCTTTTCTATAAGTCTTTATTATGCATTTTATCCTAAATATGCAAATAATAAATCAAATTAAGGTCTAAAAGAAATGAATTCTTTTCTATAAGTCTTTATTATGCATTTTATCCTAAATATGCAAATAATAAATCAAATTAAGGTCTAAAAGACATGACTTCTTTTCTATAAGTCTTTATTATGCATTTTATCCTAAATATGCAAATAATAAATCAAATTAAGGTCTAAAAGACATGAATTCTTTTCTATAAGTCTTTATTATGCATTTTATCCTAAATATGCAAATAATAAATCAAATTAAGGTCTAAAAGACATGACTTCTTTTCTATAAGTCTTTATTATGCATTTTATCCTAAATATGCAAATAATAAATCAAATTAAGGTCTAAAAGACATGAATTCTTTTCTATAAGTCTTTATTATGCATTTTATCCTAAATATGCAAATAATAAATCAAATTAAGGTCTAAAAGACATGAATTCTTTTCTATAAGTCTTTATTATGCATTTTATCCTAAATATGCAAATAATAAATCAAATTAAGGTCTAAAAGACATGACTTCTTTTCTATAAGTCTTTATTATGCATTTTATCCTAAATATGTAAATAATAAATCAAATTAAGGTCTAAAAGACATGACTTCTTTTCTATAAGTCTTTATTATGCATTTTATCCTAAATATGCAAATAATAAATCAAATTAAGGTCTAAAAGACATGACTTCTTTTCTATAAGTCTTTATTATGCATTTTATCCTAAATATGCAAATAATAAATCAAATTAAGGTCTAAAAGACATGACTTCTTTTCTATAAGTCTTTATTATGCATTTTATCCTAAATATGCAAATAATAAATCAAATTAAGGTCTAAAAGACATGAATTCTTTTCTATAAGTCTTTATTATGCATTTTATCCTAAATATGCAAATAATAAATCAAATTAAGGTCTAAAAGACATGAATTCTTTTCTATAAGTCTTTATTATGCATTTTATCCTAAATATGCAAATAATAAATCAAATTAAGGTCTAAAAGACATGAATTCTTTTCTATAAGTCTTTATTATGCATTTTATCCTAAATATGCAAATAATAAATCAAATTAAGGTCTAAAAGACATGAATTCTTTTCTATAAGTCTTTATTATGCATTTTATCCTAAATATGCAAATAATAAATCAAATTAAGGTCTAAAAGACATGACTTCTTTTCTATAAGTCTTTATTATGCATTTTATCCTAAATATGCAAATAATAAATCAAATTAAGGTCTAAAAGACATGAATTCTTTTCTATAAGTCTTTATTATGCATTTTATCCTAAATATGCAAATAATAAATCAAATTAAGGTCTAAAAGACATGAATTCTTTTCTATAAGTCTTTATTATGCATTTTATCCTAAATATGCAAATAATAAATCAAATTAAGGTCTAAAAGACATGAATTCTTTTCTATAAGTCTTTATTATGCATTTTATCCTAAATATGCAAATAATAAATCAAATTAAGGTCTAAAAGACATGAATTCTTTTCTATAAGTCTTTATTATGCATTTTATCCTAAATATGCAAATAATAAATCAAATTAAGGTCTAAAAGACATGACTTCTTTTCTATAAGTCTTTATTATGCATTTTATCCTAAATATGCAAATAATAAATCAAATTAAGGTCTAAAAGACATGAATTCTTTTCTATAAGTCTTTATTATGCATTTTATCCTAAATATGCAAATAATAAATCAAATTAAGGTCTAAAAGACATGACTTCTTTTCTATAAGTCTTTATTATGCATTTTATCCTAAATATGCAAATAATAAATCAAATTAAGGTCTAAAAGACATGAATTCTTTTCTATAAGTCTTTATTATGCATTTTATCCTAAATATGCAAATAATAAATCAAATTAAGGTCTAAAAGACATGACTTCTTTTCTATAAGTCTTTATTATGCATTTTATCCTAAATATGCAAATAATAAATCAAATTAAGGTCTAAAAGACATGAATTCTTTTCTATAAGTCTTTATTATGCATTTTATCCTAAATATGCAAATAATAAATCAAATTAAGGTCTAAAAGACATGACTTCTTTTCTATAAGTCTTTATTATGCATTTTATCCTAAATATGCAAATAATAAATCAAATTAAGGTCTAAAAGACATGAATTCTTTTCTATAAGTCTTTATTATGCATTTATCCTAAATATGCAAATAATAAATCAAATTAAGGTCTAAAAGACATGACTTCTTTTCTATAAGTCTTTATTATGCATTTTATCCTAAATATGCAAATAATAAATCAAATTAAGGTCTAAAAGACATGACTTCTTTTCTATAAGTCTTTATTATGCATTTTATCCTAAATATGCAAATAATAAATCAAATTAAGGTCTAAAAGACATGAATTCTTTTCTATAAGTCTTTATTATGCATTTTATCCTAAATATGCAAATAATAAATCAAATTAAGGTCTAAAAGACATGACTTCTTTTCTATAAGTCTTTATTATGCATTTTATCCTAAATATGCAATAATAAATCAAATTAAGGGCTAAAAGACATGACTTCTTTTCTATAAGTCTTTATTATGCATTTTATCCTAAATATGCAAATAATAAATCAAATTAAGGTCTAAAAGACATGACTTCTTTTCTATAAGTCTTTATTATGCATTTTATCCTAAATATGCAAATAATAAATCAAATTAAGGTCTAAAAGACATGAATTCTTTTCTATAAGTCTTTATTATGCATTTTATCCTAAATATGCAAATAATAAATCAAATTAAGGCTAAAAGACATGAATTCTTTTCTATAAGTCTTTATTATGCATTTTATCCTAAATATGCAAATAATAAATCAAATTAAGGTCTAAAAGACATGAATTCTTTTCTATAAGTCTTTATTATGCATTTTATCCTAAATATGCAAATAATAAATCAAATTAAGGCTAAAAGACATGAATTCTTTTCTATAAGTCTTTATTATGCATTTTATCCTAAATATGCAAATAATAAATCAAATTAAGGTCTAAAAGACATGACTTCTTTTCTATAAGTCTTTATTATGCATTTTATCCTAAATATGCAAATAATAAATCAAATTAAGGTCTAAAAGACATGAATTCTTTTCTATAAGTCTTTATTATGCATTTTATCCTAAATATGCAAATAATAAATCAAATTAAGGTCTAAAAGACATGAATTCTTTTCTATAAGTCTTTATTATGCATTTTATCCTAAATATGCAAATAATAAATCAAATTAAGGTCTAAAAGACATGACTTCTTTTCTATAAGTCTTTATTATGCATTTTATCCTAAATATGCAAATAATAAATCAAATTAAGGTCTAAAAGACATGAATTCTTTTCTATAAGTCTTTATTATGCATTTTATCCTAAATATGCAAATAATAAATCAAATTAAGGTCTAAAAGACATGAATTCTTTTCTATAAGTCTTTATTATGCATTTTATCCTAAATATGCAAATAATAAATCAAATTAAGGTCTAAAAGACATGAATTCTTTTCTATAAGTCTTTATTATGCATTTTATCCTAAATATGCAA
The DNA here is from genome assembly GCF_009905375.1 of Apium graveolens. Lineage (NCBI taxonomy): Eukaryota > Viridiplantae > Streptophyta > Magnoliopsida > Apiales > Apiaceae > Apium > Apium graveolens. The sequence goes on along the minus strand of NW_027420619.1, from coordinate 5,444 downwards.
ATAATAAATCAAATTAAGGGCTAAAAGACATGAATTCTTTTCTATAAGTCTTTATTATGCATTTTATCCTAAATATGCAAATAATAAATCAAATTAAGGTCTAAAAGACATGACTTCTTTTCTATAAGTCTTTATTATGCATTTTATCCTAAATATGCAAATAATAAATCAAATTAAGGTCTAAAAGACATGAATTCTTTTCTATAAGTCTTTATTATGCATTTTATCCTAAATATGCAAATAATAAATCAAATTAAGGGCTAAAAGACATGAATTCTTTTCTATAAGTCTTTATTATGCATTTTATCCTAAATATGCAAATAATAAATCAAATTAAGGTCTAAAAGACATGAATTCTTTTCTATAAGTCTTTATTATGCATTTTATCCTAAATATGCAAATAATAAATCAAATTAAGGTCTAAAAGACATGACTTCTTTTCTATAAGTCTTTATTATGCATTTTATCCTAAATATGCAAATAATAAATCAAATTAAGGTCTAAAAGACATGAATTCTTTTCTATAAGTCTTTATTATGCATTTTATCCTAAATATGCAAATAATAAATCAAATTAAGGTCTAAAAGACATGAATTCTTTTCTATAAGTCTTTATTATGCATTTTATCCTAAATATGCAAATAATAAATCAAATTAAGGTCTAAAAGACATGAATTCTTTTCTATAAGTCTTTATTATGCATTTTATCCTAAATATGCAAATAATAAATCAAATTAAGGTCTAAAAGACATGAATTCTTTTCTATAAGTCTTATTATGCATTTTATCCTAAATATGCAAATAATAAATCAAATTAAGGGCTAAAAGACATGAATTCTTTTCTATAAGTCTTTATTATGCATTTTATCCTAAATATGCAAATAATAAATCAAATTAAGGGCTAAAAGACATGACTTCTTTTCTATAAGTCTTTATTATGCATTTTATCCTAAATATGCAAATAATAAATCAAATTAAGGTCTAAAAGACATGACTTCTTTTCTATAAGTCTTTATTATGCATTTTATCCTAAATATGCAAATAATAAATCAAATTAAGGTCTAAAAGACATGAATTCTTTTCTATAAGTCTTTATTATGCATTTTATCCTAAATATGCAAATAATAAATCAAATTAAGGTCTAAAAGACATGACTTCTTTTTCTATAAGTCTTTATTATGCATTTTATCCTAAATATGCAAATAATAAATCAAATTAAGGTCTAAAAGACATGAATTCTTTTCTATAAGTCTTTATTATGCATTTTATCCTAAATATGCAAATAATAAATCAAATTAAGGTCTAAAAGACATGAATTCTTTTCTATAAGTCTTTATTATGCATTTTATCCTAAATATGCAAATAATAAATCAAATTAAGGTCTAAAAGACATGAATTCTTTTCTATAAGTCTTTATTATGCATTTTATCCTAAATATGCAAATAATAAATCAAATTAAGGGCTAAAAGACATGACTTCTTTTCTATAAGTCTTTATTATGCATTTTATCCTAAATATGCAAATAATAAATCAAATTAAGGTCTAAAAGACATGAATTCTTTTCTATAAGTCTTTATTATGCATTTTATCCTAAATATGCAAATAATAAATCAAATTAAGGTCTAAAAGACATGAATTCTTTTCTATAAGTCTTTATTATGCATTTTATCCTAAATATGCAAATAATAAATCAAATTAAGGGCTAAAAGACATGAATTCTTTTCTATAAGTCTTTATTATGCATTTTATCCTAAATATGCAAATAATAAATCAAATTAAGGTCTAAAAGACATGACTTCTTTTCTATAAGTCTTTATTATGCATTTTATCCTAAATATGCAAATAATAAATCAAATTAAGGTCTAAAAGACATGAATTCTTTTCTATAAGTCTTTATTATGCATTTTATCCTAAATATGCAAATAATAAATCAAATTAAGGGCTAAAAGACATGAATTCTTTTCTATAAGTCTTTATTATGCATTTTATCCTAAATATGCAAATAATAAATCAAATTAAGGGCTAAAAGACATGACTTCTTTTCTATAAGTCTTTATTATGCATTTTATCCTAAATATGCAAATAATAAATCAAATTAAGGGCTAAAAGACATGACTTCTTTTCTATAAGTCTTTATTATGCATTTTATCCTAAATATGCAAATAATAAATCAAATTAAGGTCTAAAAGACATGACTTCTTTTCTATAAGTCTTTATTATGCATTTTATCCTAAATATGCAAATAATAAATCAAATTAAGGTCTAAAAGACATGAATTCTTTTCTATAAGTCTTTATTATGCATTTTATCCTAAATATGCAAATAATAAATCAAATTAAGGTCTAAAAGACATGAATTCTTTTCTATAAGTCTTTATTATGCATTTTATCCTAAATATGCAAATAATAAATCAAATTAAGGTCTAAAAGACATGAATTCTTTTCTATAAGTCTTTATTATGCATTTTATCCTAAATATGCAAATAATAAATCAAATTAAGGTCTAAAAGACATGAATTCTTTTCTATAAGTCTTTATTATGCATTTTATCCTAAATATGCAATAATAAATCAAATTAAGGGCTAAAAGACATGACTTCTTTTCTATAAGTCTTTATTATGCATTTTATCCTAAATATGCAAATAATAATCAAATTAAGGTCTAAAAGACATGACTTCTTTTCTATAAGTCTTTATTATGCATTTTATCCTAAATATGCAAATAATAAATCAATTAAGGTCTAAAGAAATGAATTCTTTTCTATAAGTCTTTATTATGCATTTTATCCTAAATATGCAAATAATAAATCAAATTAAGGGCTAAAAGACATGAATTCTTTTCTATAAGTCTTTATTATGCATTTTATCCTAAATATGCAAATAATAAATCAAATTAAGGTCTAAAAGACATGACTTCTTTTCTATAAGTCTTTATTATGCATTTTATCCTAAATATGCAAATAATAAATCAAATTAAGGTCTAAAAGACATGAATTCTTTTCTATAAGTCTTTATTATGCATTTTATCCTAAATATGCAAATAATAAATCAAATTAAGGTCTAAAAGACATGACTTCTTTTCTATAAGTCTTTATTATGCATTTTATCCTAAATATGCAAATAATAAATCAAATTAAGGTCTAAAAGACATGAATTCTTTTCTATAAGTCTTTATTATGCATTTTATCCTAAATATGCAAATAATAAATCAAATTAGGTCTAAAAGACATGAATTCTTTTCTATAAGTCTTTATTATGCATTTATCCTAAATATGCAAATAATAAATCAAATTAAGGGCTAAAAGACATGACTTCTTTTCTATAAGTCTTTATTATGCATTTTATCCTAAATATGCAAATAATAAATCAAATTAAGGTCTAAAAGACATGACTTCTTTTCTATAAGTCTTTATTATGCATTTTATCCTAAATATGCAAATAATAAATCAAATTAAGGTCTAAAAGACATGACTTCTTTTCTATAAGTCTTTATTATGCATTTTATCCTAAATATGCAAATAATAAATCAAATTAAGGCTAAAAGACATGAATTCTTTTCTAAGTCTTTATTATGCATTTTATCCTAAATATGCAAATAATAAATCAAATTAAGGCTAAAAGAATGTCTTCTATAAGTCTTTATTATGCATTTTATCCTAAATATGCAAATAATAAATCAAATTAAGGTTAAAAGACATGATTCTTTTCTATAAGTTTATTATGCATTTTATCCTAAATATGCAAATAATAAATCAAATTAAGGCTAAAAGACATGACTTCTTTTTATAAGTTTTATTATGCATTTTATCCTAAATATGCAAATAATAAATCAAATTAAGGTCTAAAAGAATGAATTCTTTCTAATAAGTCTTATTATGCATTTTATCCTAAATATGCAAATAATAAATCAAATTAAGGTCTAAAAGACATGAATCTTTTTCTATAAGTCTTTATTATGCATTTTATCCTAAATATGCAAATAATAAATCAAATTAAGGTCTAAAAGACATGAATTCTTTTCTATAAGTCTTTTATTATGCATTTTATCCTAAATAGCAAATAATAAATCAAATTAAGGCTAAAAGACATGAATTCTTTTTATAAGTCTTTATTATGCATTTTATCCTAAATATGCAAATAATAAATCCAATTAAGGCTAAAAGACATGACTTCTTTTCTATAAGTCTTTATTATGCATTTTATCCTAAATATGCAAATAATAAATCAAATTAAGGGCTAAAAGACATGAATTCTTTTCTATAAGTCTTTATTATGCATTTTATCCTAAATATGCAAATAATAAATCAAATTAAGGTCTAAAAGACATGGAATTCTTTTCTATAAGTCTTTATTATGCATTTTATCCTAAATAATGCAAATAATAAATCAAATTAAGGTCTAAAAGACTATGAATTCTTTTCTATAAGTTCTTTATTATGCATTTTATCCTAAATATGCAATAATAAATCAAATTAAGGTCTAAAAGGACATGAATTCTTTTCTATAAGTCTTTATTATGCATTTTATCCTAAAATGCAAATAATAAATCAAATTAAGGCTAAAAGAACAGAAATTCTTTTCTATAAGTCTTTATAGCATTTATCCTAAATATGAAATAATAAATCAAATTAAGGCTAAAAGACATGACTTCTTCTATAAGTCTTTATTATGCATTTATCCTAAATATGCAATAATAAATCAAATTAAGGCTAAAAGACATGAATTCTTTTTTATAAGTCTTTATTATGCATTTTATCCTAAATATGCAAATAATAAAAAATAAGGTCTAAAAGACTGAATCTTTTCTATAAGTTTATTATGCATTTTACTAAATATGCAAATAATAAATCAAATTAAGGTCTAAAAGAAGACTGAATTCTTATAAGTCATTATGCATTTATCCAAATATGCAAATAATAAATCAAATTAAGGTCTAAAAGACATGATCTTTTCTAAGTCTTTATTATGCATTTATCCTAAATATGCAAAAATAATCAAATTAAGGACTAAAAGACATGATCTTTTCTAAAGTCTTTATTATGCATTTTATCCTAAATATGCAAATAATAAATCAAATTAGGTCTAAAAGACATGACTTCTTTCTATAAGTATTATGCATTTTATCCTAAATATGCAAATAATAAATCAAATTAAGGTCTAAAGATGAATTCTTTTTCTAAGTCTTGATTATGCATTATCCTAAATATGCAAATAATAAATCAATTAAGGTAAAAAGACAGACTTCTTTATAAGTTTATATGCATTTTACTAAATATGCAAATAATAATCAAATAAGGTTCTAAAAGAATGGAACTTTTCTATAAGTCCTTATATGCATTATCATAATATGCAAATAATAAATCAAATTAAGGCTAAAAGAAATAATTCTTTATATAAAGTCTTTATTATGCATTTTATCCTAAATATGCAAATAATAAATCAAATTAA